>NC_090324.1:84248959-84548959 GCF_040869045.1 Eurosta solidaginis | reverse complement strand
GTGTCTCTACTGCCAAGGTCGCCACAACTCCACCCTCCACGATACCGGAATATCACACCAAACCAATGGCCCTCGAAGAGCGGCAGCCCAAGTGGCAATTAGTCAGGACGTTACCAACCCAGATCCCAACGAGGAACTTCCCACCACCTCAAACGCTGCCCGCATCCAATCTTTGCATACAGAAAACGATAGCAAGATTATTCTCCCCACAGCGATAGTGTCCATAGAACACCGAGGGGACTGCTTCAGGCTCAGAGCCTTAGTGGATCAAGGATCAGAACGTAGCTTCATCTCGTCGAAAGCTCAAATGGAGCTAGGCCTCCCATATACCCACTCCCTATTTGAAATATCGGGAATGGGATGCGGAGTAGTACAAACCTCCAACAAGCTATGCTCATTGACCCTAGTCTCAAATGATCACAAGGTGAAAATAAAGGCCCAGGCAATAGTGCTACCTCGGCTCACTAGGCAACTCCCAACACTCAGGCTAAATAACGACCAAATGCGAAAATGGTCCCATCTCAAGCTAGCAGACCAGAACACTCAGAACCCCTCCCAAATTGATCTGGTATTAGGCAGTGATCTTATCCCACAAATAATGCTAAATGGCATAGAAAAGATCTCGCCCACACTGCTAGCACAAAACACGATATTTGGCTGGATAATGAGTGGCCAAACCCCCGAAAAGGTCGGATCACACTCCTCTCAAGCGTGTAAAGTGACGAATGTCCAGCTGAATGAACAGCTAAGGCAATTCTGGGAAATCGAAGAAATACCCAGAACGCGAGTGGAAACCCCAGAAGATAAAATGTGCGAAAACTTGTATCAAAGCACAACCATTCGCATGGATGACGGTCGATATATGGTTCGGCTCCCCTTTAAACCAACGTTCCCGAACGATATCGACCTAGGTCAATCCCGTACTGCAGCCCTACAACAGTTCCATGGCATGGAACGTACTCTCGCAAAAAAGGGCGATCTCAAGCAGCAATACGACCAGGTACTCGAGGAATATCTGTCCCTAGGCCACATGGAAGAATGCAGTCCCAATGAAATAAATCCCCTGGGTAAATACTGCTCATTCTATCTCCCTCACCATGCAGTCGTAAGGCCAGACAAAAAGACAACAAAAGTCAGAGTTGTGTTCAACGCCTCCAAAAAGTCGGGTTCCGGTCACTCCCTCAACGATGTTTTATGTACCGGACCAACCCTCCAACCCGATCTCCGACTTATGTTGCTGAAATGGCGAACATAAAAATATGTGTTTAATGGCGACTTCGAGAAAATGTACCGCCAAATTCTCTTGCACCCCGATGACCGAGACTACCAACGGATAATATTCCGAACCCCCGAACACAGTCCAATCAAGGACTACAAGTTGAAAACGGTCACCTTCGGGGTTAACTGCGCGCCTTTCCTGGCTATTCGCACTCTCCACGAGCTGTCGAAAGACATAGCCGATTCCCATCCACGCGCAGCCTCAATACTAAAATCAGAGACGTATGTCGACGATATTCTATCTGGCAGTCATGATCTCCAATCAGCCGAGCAATCCCTAACAGAGACTATAGACGCTCTCAATTCAGCCGGCTTTCCCCTAAAAAAGATCACGGCAAACCATCCCAACATCCTCCAAAAAATATCGAAAACTGATCTGCTGGAAACAAATTTTCTCGAGTTCGAAAAGACTAGCACCGCCAAGACCCTGGGCATCCAGTGGAACGCCCTAACGGATACATTCTCGTATACCGTCGACTCAAATCCGGCATCCACTGCAGCCACGAAGCGACAAATTCTCTCCTCCATAGCAAAACTTTTCGATCCCGCAGGGTGGCTAACGCCAATTAAGATCCAAGCAAAAATCTTGATGCAAGAGCTATGGCTAGATGGGACTGACTGGGATGAGTCGGTGTAACCCCTCCGTCTCATCAAGTGGGCGCAGTTCGCCGAAAATCTCCCAACGATCTCGGATATTCAAATACCACGCTGGATAAACTACAACCCCGATAAACCAGTTGAGCTCCATGGCTTCTGCGACGCCTCGGAAAAGGCTTATTGCGCGACACTTTACGTAAGAACAACCGTAGGAACTCAAGTCTTCTCTCACCTTTTAGTCTCTAAAGGGAAAGTGGCCCCCCTAAGAACCATAAGTTTGCCACGACTAGAGTTATGCGGCGCGGTCTTATTAGCCAAGTTAGTCGCAGTTGTCCAATTCCATCTCGGCCTCAATCAGCGAAAGTTAACTATGTGGTCTGACTCCGAAATCGTACTAGCCTGGCTTTAGAAACCACCTCATTCCTGGAAAACCTATGTCTCCAATCGAACTGCGCAGATCATCGACCTCATCGGCAATGCCACTTGGCGTCATGTACGCAGCAAGGATAATCCCGCAGATATGGGCACCAGAGGATGCACCCCACTCGAGCTAGCTAACTCATCGCTATGGTGGAATGGCCCAGAGCGGCTTTTCCGACACCCCGAGGACTGGCCAACACCAACGGCCAGAAATATTGTACCCCCCGAACTTCGCCGAGTCGAATCACTGCATGCAGCGGAAGAGTCAGAAGACTTCTTTTAACGGTTCTCCTCCTATCCCCGCGCCCTACGCGTAACAGCGTACGTGTTAAAATTTGTAACTCGGCTTAGAAATGCTGTAGGAGGCAATCGTACCCCTAACGATCCCGCCCTCTCTTGCGCCGACGTCATGCGCGCGAAAAACCGTCTGCTGAGCTTGACTCAGTCGAGATTCTTCGCTTCCGAAAGAGCCTCCCTCGAAAATTCAAAACCAATCGGAAAGCGAAGTCCCCTACTGGCACTTGACCCCTTCCTGGATACAAACGGAATTCTCCGTGCCAACGGAAGATTAGTAATCGCCGACATGACCTACAATGAGTGTCATCCCATCATTCTCCCCGAAAAGGCTAGATTTACTACCCTTTATATAAGGTTTCTGCATGAGAGCTTCCTCCATGCGGAAGTCCGCCTCCTGCAACAAGCTATGAGGCAGGAATTCTATACCCCACGACTCAAACCTCAGCTGAAAAAATGTATTTTCCAATGTAAAGTCTGCACCATTCATAAGCGACAAACGCAATCCCAAATAATGGCAGCTTTACCCCCCCCCCCCCCCCCCCCCCCCCCCCCCCCACCCCCCAACGATGCACTTACGCGCCCCCTTCACCACTACTGGCGTAGACTTCGCCGGCCCGTTTCAAATCAAAGCTTCGATGCTCCGATCTCCAACCCTCGTAAAAGGTTATGTGGCCGTTTTCGTTTGCTGCACTACCAAGGCGATCCACCTGGAATTGTGTTCGGATCTCACTAGTAAGGCTTTTCTCGCTGCCTTCGCCCGGTTTGTAGGGCGTCGAGGGTACCCGAAGCAAATGATGAGCGACAACGGCACAACAATCATTGGTGCTAAGCGAGCTACCGAAGTAGAGTTCGCCACCTTCCTCAACGAAGTCTCGACAGATATTGTCCAAAAGTATGCGCCACAAGGCATCGATTGGAAATTTATACCCCCCGGCGCACCCCACATGGGCGGATTATGGGAATCTGCCGTCAAAAGCTTTAAAACCCATTTTAAAAAGGTTGCCGGAACACACAGCTTCACCTTTGAAGAATTCTCAACTCTATTAATTCGTATCGAGGCCGTTCTCAATTCTCGCCCTATCTCCCCGCTTTCCCAGGACCCAGCGGATCTCTCCGCCCTCACACCTGGCCACTTTCTCCGAGGCTCACCCCTCCTCGCCATCCCCGAGCCGAACTATGAACACCTCTCTATGATCAACCGTTGGGACCGGTTGAAAGTTTTACATCACCAATTCAGCAAGCGCTGGAAGAATGACTATCTCATGGAGTTACATAAGCGTTATCGATGGCAAACCGCTCAACCTTCCCCTAAAATCGGCGATCTAGTCGTCATTAAGGAAGACAACCTACCCCCTACCGAATGGCGCCTAGGACGCGTGGAAGACACCCATATAGGAAGGGACGGCCATATCCGAGTAGTCGACGTACGCACGCAAAACGGTGTGCTCACCAGGCCTATCACAAAATTGTGTTTCCTGCCACCAGCGGAACTTGATTCAGCCCCGCATGGCCCCCTCTCATCTCCCGAACCAACTACAGTCCACTAAGCTTAACTATCGATACCATCTCAGAACAAACTGAGTCATCCCGTAGCTCTCACAGGCAGTCCCTACCTTGATGTTCTCCTCAATATAAAACACACATTCATATACTCCTTTTTTCAACAGATGAATCGTGAACGTGCCCCGGTTCCTACACCGCGTCGCTGCTTTTCGTCCCAAGTGACAGTGCCGCCGCCTCCATCACGAACCGACGACGCCGTGTCCGATTATCGACGCTGCCGTCTGTGCATGCGACCCCATGCGTTGTCAACATGCCCCCTCTTTACGGCCATGCACCCGCCACAACGCGCCATCATCGCCCGGACCCACCACTACTGCACGAACTGCTTGGCCCTATCGCATGCCACTAGCGGATGCACCTCTTTAGAGCGCTGCCACCTTTGTGGGCTGCGCCATCACACCCTCTTGCATCGGGACGCGGAGCGTCGCCAATCCCAGCATGCAGCATCACATCCGGGGCGCCAACGCCATTCATCGCGCCGCCACAGGCCACGCCACTGCAGCAGTGGGAACGTCCAGCCACCACCCGCTGCAAGAACATCCAGCGTTCGTCGCAACCAACACGTACCGACCGTGCCCAATCGCACTATAAGATGCACCGCCACCGGCCTACGAACCTCAACGTACAAAAGCAAAGTGGGCAAAATCCTCAATAAGGAAGCAGTTAGGGCGTTGACCGAGCTGCAACATACGTTAGGCGCTTAGTACGCCTAGGCGGGCCAGGATGTTTACGCGGCGTAGGCTGCCACCCGTCCCCTCTCCTCCTTGTACATACGTATATCTATGAATTTATTTATAACACATAGTTTGTATTGTATTTATTATATGGAATTGTATTATATTGAATTACCCACAAAATCAATGAATTGTATTTACCCTTAAATTCCCTATTGGGTCTCCTCATCGACGTGTGGCAGCCTCCATCGCGCAAAATCCACCAAATTTAATTCGCCGCAAATGCAGGATGGCGATCTGGCATGATCGCCATCTGTCAGAAAACCACCACCTTTTGGTTATCAAAAAATTATTATTATCGTTGTCATCTTACTTAGCAAGTTCAGCAAAGTTTTGTGAAAACTCCTTTTCCTTTATGCAAATCAACATATTGTGCTCTTTCGATTTAATATAATTTTGTAAATGTGCTGAATTTCATTTTCTGCAAATGCGGCAGGGTTTTCTATCAAAATCAAAAAAAATCACCACCTTTTTGGCAATATCCAAAATCGTTTTATTATCATTACATTTCGGAAAATCTTATTAAAAAGTTGCTTTTGCTGTGGTTTTGTGCTCTACAACTAATCAATCGATTTCCTCGGTTTTGTAAAATTTGCAAATTAACCTTAATCGTGAGTTTTTGCCCCGCATACAAAAGGTATCGAACTACACAGGTTTTCTGCTAAATACAAAAACCCTCAGTGAATCTTGGTGAACGGGTAAAAGGAAATCCATACAAATGCTATAAGAATTATATCCAAAGTAAGGATAGTTAGAAGAAAGTTATGTTTAAATGAGATACATTGAATAAGCGATATCTAATACCTAAATTTCATTGTTTCTAATTCGTTGCGAATAAAAATATTAAAACGAATATACATGGGTGAACTGTTCAATAAATTTCAGCCGGTCAAATATTTCATTTTTAATTAGTAGCGGGTGAAATTGTGCGCAAAGCTAAGTTATCAAAGTAAACCAATCCGCGGAAACGCCTACAAGCTTGGATAAAACGGGAAGGGAATAGCTTCTCCACAATCGAACGCCTGTACTCATTTGTGCACACCAAAGAGCATTTGCCAGATTCATCGTCAGCGCCATCGCCATCTCATTCAACCACCTCGTCATCACCGTATTTGAAGCAGGAGGACCCCTATAACAGGTGAGTTCTATAACACCCAGCCCAGTTTATCTATGTCCGAATGGTGCCTTTGCACCTATCACACCTTGCTTCCATCCTTCGTCGCCAATTATATCAATTGCTTCCTTGTACCTGTGTTTATTTTCAATTAATACACTAGTTTTTATGCAAGATACTTTCGAGATAACAATTTATTTAATAATTTAACAAAATTTTCTCAAGATCATCGAAAATTAAGTCTTTCTCTTTACGCCTTTCTTCTCTTTCTCTATATGCGATATATGGCTTAGGGAAAACTGAAATGGATGAGCATATCATAGAAGTTTCAAACGAGGATCTCCCGGTCAAACAGCGACTTTACCCGATATCGCCTGCCATACAAAAATGGATCTTTGCTGAACTCGACAGAATGCTGGAAATGGGCGTCATAGAGGAGAGTAATAGCTGTTGGAATTCGCCCGTATCGTTGGTCATTAAAGGTACAAAAAACGTATTGTGTTTGCACGCCCGCAAACTCAGCGAACGCACGGTTAAAGATGCATATCCGCTCCCCCCTATTGATGGCATTCTGAGCAGGCTACAAAATACGCGGTAGATATCGGCCATAGATATCAAGGACGCGTTTTGGCCGCTTCCCAAGGCAGTCGCTTCTATGTACCGGAGCGACTCGGGACTTTTCCCGACCAAGGACTGTCATTTCAGTGTAACCCCATTTAATTTGTTGCGTCCACCCCACAAATTGTCATCCTCCCAGCAGCTCCCTGCAGCGGGACTGCTCCATATTCCCTTGCTCCTGGTCCCGGTCCTGAGAAATGGTTTTGCTGCATCTGCCGGAAAAGAATCTTTTTAGGACGGTCATACTCTGTTCAGTGTGTCTCGTGTAAGGGATGGTTGCATCGGACAGGTTGTTCTGGGCTTGACCCCAAAACCCGACGTCCACTTAACTTTTATAAATCTTTTGTGGCTCCTTGCAGTTCACGCCGAAGGGGGTCCCGTAGTCTTCGCCTAAGCGCCTCCCACTACCTGCCAGCAGCCCCGCTGCTCAGCAAGCCACAACAAGTACCTGCTGCTGCTCGCGCCCCACGGCGGCAACAACTCAAACAGCTGCTACCACTCATAACTACTATCTTCGTAGTAGAGTCGGTGGCAATGCTGAGCCTCAGTCCCTGCCCCCATCTTCTCCCCCCCCCCCCCTCTTTTCCGGCAGCAATCGTGTAGGTCAGGGAAACAGACTCTTAGTCCCTACCTCCGTTTGCACCGTTTGCCAGCACAGAATATATATGTTTGCAAAATCCGCCCAATGTAGCTCTTGCTTCGGGTGGAGCCACTTTCCTAGATGTTCTGGTCTCCGCGATGGCAACCCCCCGACGGGTTTCATCGCGCCATGTTGCCAGGTCGCAAACCCCAATTCATCCGGGTACCCCAATGCTTACCCAAGGACGCCCAGTCCCAGGGCCACAACAGCAATTGCGTCCTAGCCTTCCTCAACCCAGGCGTAGTCACCCGTCACTTACCCCCAGAGTGGCGACGTCTCCCCCTATGCGCTTCAGAATTCTGCAGTTAAACTGTAATGGACTAACTGGGAAGATCACGGAGATAGTCGATTTCATGAAGCGGTACAATATCCGCATTGCTGCGATTCAAGAGACGAAACTCACAGCAAGATCTGCATTACAGACCTGCTCTGGGTATAATGTCCACAGAAAAGATCGCGAGAGCGGAGGCATCGACCGCAGGGACAATGTCCTTAGAACGTCAAGGCCTATCTGTCCGGTCAGGCGACGCAAACCTAGGTATCATCAACATCTTCATCCCTCCTGCCACCTGTTGCCGCAGTGGATAGCGCCCTAATATCAGCGCCTTACTCACTGGCAACAATCGCATTATCTTAGGCGATTTCAGTGGCCATCACGATCTATGGCATTCATATTTGCGGGCGGACAGTAGGGTGAGATGTTGGCGGATCAAATAGAAGAAACGACGTTCTGCACAATAAACGGAGACGCCCCCACACGTATGGTAGGAAGCTGTCACATTTCGCCGGATATCTCAATCGTGAGCGCAGAACTCGTAAACTGCGTCAACTGGCAGCCGATGGTAACATTGGCATCCGACCACCTGCCTATACTTATTTCGCTCGAGCGTACCGCCGACTTCATCGTCACAGAAAAACGCACTTTCATAAACTTCAAAAAAGGAAAGTGGGATGAATATAAATATTTTACAGACAACCTCTTTGCTGCCCTCCCTATCCCGATTGATGCCCGCCAAGGGGAGCGTGCCTTCCGCAAGGTCATTGAATCCGCCTCGGCACGTTTCATTCCCGCCGGGAGAATTACCGAAATCTGGCCCCACTTCCCGGCGGAGGCCGCAAATTTAGCGAGAGAACGTGACCTTATAAGACAGCTTGATCCAGGCGATCCCCAAATAACGGATATAAACCAACGCATCAGATTGCTTGTGGATGAACACAAGCGGGCGAAATGGGAGGAGCACCTAACAGATTGTAACCTCTCTACCGGTGTGGGTAAACTTTGGTCCACCGTAATGTCCCTATCGAATCCGTCTAAACATAAAGACAAAGTTTCCATCGCCTTTGGCGATAAAGTGCTGTCGGATGCGAAAAAATGCGCGAGCGCTTTCTGCCGACAATATATAATGCATTCTACGGTCGACAAAGATAGACGGAGTGCCAACAGACACGCACATAAACACAAATTCAGCGCTTCACCAATCACCATCACCGCTAAAGAGGTTGAGGACGCCATTGGTCACGCTAACCCATCCAAAGCAGTGGGCCCAGACGGCATAGCCATGCCGATGCTTAAAAGCCTAGGGAAAGAGGGTTTCAAATTTAGTGCATGTCTTCAACCTGTCTCTTTCCACCTTTGTCATACCCGAAAAATGGAAAATGGCCAAGGTGGTCCCGCTACTAAAGCCTCGGAAACCAGCTAACATTGGAGAGTCGTATCGTCCGATATCTCTCCTATCGCCAGTAGCAAAGACGCTTGAAGCCATTTTGCTCCCCTATTTCCAAGCAAATTTGCAGCTAGCCTGTCATCAGCATGGCTTCAGAAAACTCCATAGCACTACCACCGCGCTAAATGCCATTAGAACCCAGATAAATTGTGGTTTAAATCAAAACCCCCACCACAGAACAGTACTCGTAGCGCTAGACCTATCAAAAGCTTTTGATACGGTCAACCATGGCTCGTTACTGCAAGACCTGGAAGGGTCTACTCTTCCCCCATGTCTCAAAAGGTGGACCGCAAATTATCTGGGTGGTGGGCAGGCATCGGTGCAATTTAGAAACGAAACATCAAAACCAAGAAGAATTAAACAAGGCGTGCTACAGGGTGGTGTCCTGTCCCCACTTTTGTTTAATTTCTACATTTCTAAGCTACCTTCACCACCGGAAGGAGTCACAATCGTTTCCTACGCCGATGACTGCACAATAATGGCAACAGGCCCAGGCCCACAGATCGATGATCTATGCAATAGAATAAACGGCTACCTCCCTGATCTCTCCAGTTTTTTCGCCTCGCGAAACCTGGCATTATCACCGACTAAATCTTCCGCGACCTTATTTACAACATGGACGTCCCAAATGTCGACCATTTTGAACATCCACGTCGATGGCACTACGCTACCGACTGTCCTACTCCCAAAAATCTTGGGGGTGACGTTTGATCAGGATCTACATTTTGGTGAGCACGCAGCCGCAATTGTTCCGATAATTCAGAGCCGTAACAAAATCCTCAAATCCCTCGCCGGCAGTACTTGGAGAAAAGATAAAGAAACGCTCATGACTACATACAAAGCAATTAGCCAGCCGATTACGTGCTACGCGTCACCCATATGGTCGCCAAGCCTAAAAATTACCCACTGGAAGAAGCTACAGGCCTGCCAAAATACTGCTCTCAGAATCGCTACGGGCTGTCTTCTTATGTCCCCAGAACACCATATGCATAATGAGGCGAGAATACTCCCCATCAGGGAGAAAAATGAGATGCTGAGCAAACAGTTCCTGTTGAATACCCAGAACCCTGAGCATCCCAACAGACATCTGATTGTTGAGCCAGCACCGCCTAGGGGTTTAAGGAGTCATCTCCGTAAGCGTTTTGAGGAAATGCGGCACCTGAGAACCCGGCGGTATGAAGCGACAAAACACAAGCAGGTCCTTGGTGAACTCCACAAACAGGCGTCGGACCTTTATGCCGGGAATTGCCCGGTGAATCCAGTACTCAAAGAAAAGTATCCACAACTCGCGGAAGAGGAACGCATACTCCCCAGGGAAACGCGTGTCACTCTTGCTCAACTTCGTTCTGGATACTGTAACAGATTAAACTCTTACCTATCCAGAATCAACCCCGACACACAAAACGTATGTCCCGCTTGTAATGTGTCCCCACATGACACCAACCATCTCTTTAATTGTAATGTGGAATCAACGCCTCTAACACCCCTTTCCTTAAGTTCCACCCCTGTTGAAACAGCAAGTTTCCTTGGACTCCCGTTAGAGGTTATTGATGACAATTTGTGATCGGTCGCAGCTGTTAGGTGGGGCGAAGCACTGCTACAACAACAACAAAAACCACGCGTTTTGGCAGCTCCCGTTAGAAAAGTCACGAGAGAAAACCGCCTCCACAGTGCCTGGCAGACAGACCCCTGTACCACTTTACAATGATGCCGCTCGGACTGTGCAACGCAGCTCAGCGAATGTGCCGCTTAATGGGTAAAGTCGTATCCGCCTCACTGCGTGAATTTGTATGCGTCTTCTTAGATGACCTACTTGTATGTTCCATTGATTTTTCGTCTCATGGCGAATCGTTATAGACTATAGGGCTTTAAACAATATTACGATAGATGACAAATTTCTCATTCCAAATATAGAAAATCTTTTGGATAAGTTAGGACGTTCACAGTATTTTACTACCATTGATTTAGCAAAAGGATTCCATCAAATTCTTGTTAAGGAGGAAGATCGTTTGAAAACAGCTTTTTCTACTCCATACGGGCATTATGAATTTGTTTGTATGCAATTTGGATTAAAGAATGCTCCTGCAACCTTTCAAAGGCTTATTAATTTTGTATTAAAGCATTTATAAATAAGATTTGTGTTGTATATCTTGATGATATTTTAATTTTTCAACTAGTTTTCAAGAGCACGTAAATGATATAAAAAGCGTTTTCTTAAAATTGAAGGAGGTAAATCTTCGTATTCAAATTAATAAGTACAAATTTTTTGCAAAAGAAACACCTTATTAAGGACATGTTTTAACAACTGAAGGTGTTAAACCAAACCCTGCAAAAGTTGACCAAATTTTAAAACTTCAATTACCAAAAACAGTTAAGCAAATTAAATCATTTTTGAGTTTAACGGGATATTATCGTAAATTCATTAAAGATTATTCAAAAGTAGCATATCCATTAATAAAATATTTAAAAAAAGACATGAAGCTTAACTCAAATGATTCAAATTATATTAATGCTTTTGAAAAGTTGAAAACAATTTTAACAGAGAAACCAGCAGTTAAGTACCCGGATTTTAGTAAATATTTTCAATTAATTACCGATGCAAGTATTAATGCAATAGGTGCTGTTTTACAACAGAATCAACATCCAATCTGTTATGCTAGTAGGACTTTAAATGATCACGAGAAAAATTATTCAGTAACTGAAAAAGAACTTTTAGCAATAGTTTGGGCGACCGTATATATATAGTGCAAAGTTTGAAATTTTATCAGACCATCAACTATTATGATGGCTTTTTGTTAAATATCAGGGTAAAGCTATGAATCCAAGGCTGTATAGATGGATGATAAAATTAAGTGAATTTAATATAGCACTTAATTATATTAAAGGTAAGGAAAATCAAGTAGCCGATTTTCTTAGTAGAATAGACGCTGATACAAATGAAGTAAATATGTTGTCAACTTCTACTGAATCACTATTCAATAATGCGAATAATGATATGGAAACAATTCGTTCTCAAGAAGACAATTTACAAAATTATATTAATATATTAGATACAGTAGTAAATAGGTTTAAAACACAAATAATATTAACAGATAATAAATTAAAAGAAATAGAAGTTAAACATAAAAATAAAAAAAATTTTTATAAATTCTTCAGATTTAGTAAATAATTTAGAAAATATATTACGACGACATATTGAAAAAGGTAAAATTGGAATATTTTCAGAATTAGATAACGCTAAATATAGTATTTTGCAAAATAAAATTATTGAAATGTATGAAGGTATTAATAATGTAAAATTTTTTCGATGTTCATACCATGCTAAAGACGTTGACACAGAAAAAGTACCCTTAAAACTCATACATAATTATCATAAAAATGAAACAGGGCATACGGGTATAGTGGAAAATTATAAGGGACTTAAAAGATTAATTTATATACCAAACTTAAAGCTTTTAATTCATAAATATATAAACAATTGTTCAGTTTGTAGTAGGGCTAAGTATGATCGAAACCCAATTAAAAATAAATTTAAATTAACAGAAATACCAACGGATATTAAACAAATTGTTCATATAGATATTTATACAAATTCCAAATCGAACTTTTTAACTTTCATTGATTGATTTTCTAAATTTGCAACGGTCTATTATTTAGAAGATAGGAATAATCAAACTATTATAGAAAAATTAAGGTTTTATAAACCTCAACGGGGACATTTTTTGAAATTAATTTGCGATAATGAGTTTAAAAGTATTAATATTAAAGATTATTTAAAAAATTAAAATATTGAATTGCATTTAGTGAAACCAAATAATCATTCAGGTAATGCAGATATAGATAGGTTGCATAATACAATTACAGAGAAAATTAGAATGATGTCTATTGAATACAAAGCTCTTAATATTAAATATAAAATTAGTAATTTTTATAATAATAGTTTTCATTCTGTAATTAAAGAAAAACCAATAAATATGGAAACTGGACAATGTAATCAAATTTAAATACATAATAATATGTTAGTTATAAAAGAAGGATACATTAATACCAAAAATAGGAAAAGAGAAAATTATACGGAGAGGAGGAAGCCTAATTAAAAATTATAAGTCACTTAGAAACAAACAAGAACCAAAATATAAATTTTATGATTTACAAAATATACACCCCTCAAATATTAAAAGAAAATTTAAATTTGAAGGCATCCTTAATACAAGAGAAATAGAGAATTAATTTAATAAAAATATAATTTTTGTTAATGTATATGTTATATTTAATTATGAATTTGTAAATTGAAATAAAATATGTATTGTTCATAAATAGATAAATATAAGTTATTAAGATACAGGAGTATCTTAGTTTAGTAATTATGTAAACTTTTAATTATTCTTGATTTCTACTATAAATTGTTAAACAACTTTGTACCAAAAAGATATTTCTTGTATTCAAAGAAAAACTTATTTCATATATCAATTCAATACATCAGAAATTTTCATTCTAAGAAATATTCTTTTAACATACGTTTCAACAATTTTCTAAATATAAAAGAAATATATCCTTTGTGATAAATAAGTTTTATATAGGCTAGTTTTTACATATGAATATATAAATTATTTATAAACATATTTCGCATACGTGAAAAATACTATTGGCCCGGGATTGTTAAGGACGTACAAAACTTTACAAGCCAGTGCGAAACTTGTAAAAGACACAAAATACAAAATGCATTCCATCGCCCTCCAATGGGCCACAAACACGTAACAGAGCGCCCTTTTCAACGTTTATTTATCGATTTCATGGGTCCCTACCCCCGTACGTCTAATGGCCATGTGTATGTGTTTTTTTGTTTAGACCACTTCTCTAAATTTGTATTCCTAAGCCTATGCGAATAGCGACATCAACTAAAGTCATAGTACGTGTACTCTGACAACGGGAAGCAGTTTGTGTCGGAGATGTTTACCTCGTTTTTAGAAAGGTATGGCACAACACATGTCAGAACTGTTCAACATAGGCAAACGCAACCGAGAGGGTGAACCGATCAGTCCTGCAGATAATCCGATCGTGCCTTAAAGATAACCAGCGAAACTGGGATAATCATGTGAGCGATGCAGTCTTTGCCCTACAAAGCGCCATACACTCGTCCATTATTACATCCCCATACTATGCTGTCTTCGCTCTGCAGATGACTCCACACGGCGCGGCTTATGACGTTCACCGGAAGCTGAGTGCACTAAAAGATGCAGACTATGAAGTATTGGAACGACCGGACAAACTGCTTTTATAAGAGAGAAAATAATGAAGGAGTTAAAGTTAGCACACGAAAGAAGCAAGAAGTTAAATGATACGAGAAGTAGAGAAGTGGCCTTTAAAACTGGGCAACTGGTATACCGCCGCAATTTCAGACAGAGCTCCAAATTCGACAACTACAATGCGAAACTTGCCCCAAAGCAAGTCAACTGCATCGTGGTGAAAGCTATCGGAAATTCGATGTACGAGCTCGGGAACGCCTGTGGAAAGAAGATAGGGTATACTACGCAAAGGATATCTTTGAAGCATAGTGTAACTATGTCGAGTTTCGTGATGTATGTAGTGATTGTCGTATGTTTAGGAGTAGTTGCTGTATTGTGTCTAGGAACTAGTATATATCTGACGACCTACCATGTAGTAGGAGTGCCTGACAACCATAAAAACCTGACCCTTAAGATAGATCCCTGTTATGTAGCCTAAGCGTAAAACTGGTAGACCGTGGAAGGTAGAAATAATGGAACCGAGTTGTAAATGCAAAAATAAGTAAGCCCCCCCTTAGGTCATGGATAGAAGCCACACGATGGGCTGCGTTGTAAATTCTTTTACGCACACGCTCCATGATACAGGTACCATCGGCGGGTGCGTGCCTGTAACGGCAGCCCTTACACAAGCACCACAACCAGTTGCGAGCAGTCTTCCAACAAAACAAAAACAAAACAAAAAAAAGAAACAAACAAAAAAAAGAAACAAACAAAAAAAAAAACACACAGCCTACAGTACCATGATATGTTAACAGCAGATTGTCGACGGACCCACTGCTAATAACATACATTATCATGTTAGCGATAATTACCAATTATGCAATGCAAATGTATAGGGGTATCATAATATAATAAATAAAGGCATATGCATATGGTGGACGTAATAAAAGGGCATTGCCAGTAGATCAGTAGATAGGACCGTTAAAGTGCATACGGTATACACGTTATATATGCACAAGTTTTCCTGTGCAAAAAATAAAAACTGTACGTCTATGTACCGTTTCGTGAAAGCACCTAGTTTTTGTTGGAGTTGGCTCTGTGCTACGCCAGTTAAAACCAAGTAGAACGACGTCCGTGTAACGACATTCGAGCAGAAGTAATAGCGACATCGAGAGTACAGCAGCACTAGTGCAAATACATAGCAAACAACAGGGAGAGCAGATATGTCTATTTGTATGAATTTGTAGTTAGTCCGTAATATAAAAACTCCTATGTATGCGAAAATTGACTAATCGTATTATTAGTATAATTTTTTTTTTAAACTCAAACAATTTTTAAAATTAATTTAAATTTGAAGACTACCGCCAGCGGGCGTTATTGTAAAAGACCCTGATGTAATAACTGAATAAATTAATTAATCAAAGTAAAAAATAATAAGGCAATTATCGGTGGCGCGGGATTTAAAACGGAAAAGCAATTAAATACACTTTGAGGTTTTTAATCGTTAAAAGAATTTTTTTTAAATTGAATAAAATTTTACTTTGTTAATCGTTTTGACAACATTTCGAGCCCTTGTAAACGATAGCGGTCAACAATGGAGCGAACTGAAATTTTAGAACTAAATGTAGTGGGGTTGAAGCAAAAGTTAACAGAGTTGGGTCTGGCTACTACGGGGCGAAAAGTCGCATTGCAGGATAGGCTCCTGGAAAATTTCGGCCTGAATGCTGACAGTGAAGATGGCTCCAGTGGCGATGGTGATGAGGGGTCCGTTTATGATAACGCTGGTTCATCTCCATCAAGTGCAACACCAAACTATGATGGTACCCCCCTTACATTACGCGATATAGAGGACACACTGACGTCGTTTAGTGGGTCGGGTTCGTCTCAAATCGAGGAATACCTGGTCGATTTTCAGCAAAATGCCGCTGCCGTTCATCGGAACGAGCTCCAAAAATTTATATATGCGAAGCAGCTGCTTAAAGGGGCTGCCAAACTATTGATACGAAGCCAGCGGGACGTCACAGGATGGAATTCGTTGAAGCCAGCGTTGAAATCCGAATTTGTCACCGCGGTATCATCGATTACGGTGCATCGTAGGTTGATGAGCCGCCGTAAGCGCAGCAACGAAGATCTTCGCGAATACCTTTACTGTCTGATGGAAATTGGGAAGCCGGTAAGGCTGGATGACGCGAGTCTAATTGATTACTTTATCGAAGGCATCCCGGACTCCAAACAAAATAAAATCAATCTATACCAAACCAAGACGGTAGCGGAGCTCAAAGAGCAGATTTGCATATACGAGAAGGTTCGGGCTGGTCACCATCAAGTTACCAACTCAAATCCGGCTCAGTCGTGCGTTGGAAGTAGAGCTCCAGTCAACTCACGTTCTCGTAATGAGGGAGCAAAGAAGTGCTTCAAATGTGGTAACCCTTCACATCTGGCAAAGGACTGCCACGGATAGTTGAAATGCTTCAAGTATGGTGAGCCGGGACACCGAGCTGCCGATTGCAAAAATACCCAACCTGCAATCAAAATAATTTGAAAAAAGCTGTTAACGTAGTTGCTGGTGGTTGTGCTGCTCTTTCCAATACATTTTCTACATTAAAATAAACACGTTGGCCATTCTCAAGATGTACAGCCAAGTGAAGAACCGCAGGATGTCTTTCGTGCATTGGAAACGACAAAATCCTCCAGACAGCTTCATTACTACTAATATAGCGCCCCATTTGATACTGAGTAATTTCATCATTTATATTATCACCAGCAACACCGAAAATTGTCATATCGCTCCCTTTATTTACATACTTGCAAATATATTTAATGGATTTGACAGAATTACAATATTCCACATTTATATAAGCATTGAATATTTTCGATAATAATGGACAATACGGAACCACCCAACGATTATCAACTTCAACTTTCTGGTTATGCATTCTAATGGTTGCCGTTTTGCCATTATTATTAGGTGATCTTCGTCTATACAACGGATATCCGTCATTGCCCGTTATTGTGTCTGAAGTAAATTTCCTTGGGTATCGTTTCGAACATTTTTCATCAATCATACATCGTGAATTCACATTTAGTTCATCGCACGGTTCATGTATCATGTACTCAGGATCAGCAGTGTGGTCAGGAATTTCAGCTGATATAAGGTTATCGATTTGATCCGGAGTTATTTTATGTACCAGCCAAATTAGTATATGAGCGTGCGGCAATCCCCTTTTCTGCCATTCGATGGAGTACATATGGCAACGCACCTCCACAAATACATATAATTTCACAATTAAATCCATAAAGGTTTTACATTTTGGCCGAAAAACACGCACAGTAATGTCATGACGATCGGTCATGTCGACTGTCCTGCAAATAAATAGTTTTTGATGTCATCCCACTGCGGATTACATGTAAATGTAATGAACAGATCCGGCCGAACGTATTTTCGTACATAACACATTGCGTCTTGTGCATATTCGTTCATATTCCGTGGGCTACCAATATACGAAGATGGCAATATAGTTAAACGTCCGATATCATTAATATTAGAATCATTCGCTATCGCATCTTGCAAATGAATATATTGTTCAGATCTTAATTTACGAATAAAAATTCATGGCACTAACTTTTTTCTGTACATGTAGACCTAAAAATAAGTGCAAAATGTGACTTAAGAAATTTATACAAATGATAAAATTTCAACACACTGAAAATATTATTTACTTGTTCGTGGATCAATCATTGGTATATTGATATGGTAGCCATCGTCACTTTCCAATACAATATTGGGTATTGTAATGCGTCGTAACTACGATGAAGTTCCGAAACACGTTGCAACTGCTCATTTCTGCGATGAAGTATAATATCACGGGATTGAAACTGATCACCAAGAATTACAATTGCAACCTCATCAATTGTCGGTGAATTAAATCGCCTTTCATGCTCTCCAAAAGGTATTCTATCAGCCCTTATTACGATTTTGTGATTATCAGATGGCATATGATCGAGAGCAATTTTGAACAATTGAACTAATGCGTTATGCTGATGGAAAAACTTTTGTAGCACACAAATAATTTCTCTTCGTGTATTCAAAGCGATTGCACAACGTTTATCCAATTCACGGTTTTCATCACCAATAAAATAAATTTGCAAAAATTTACAATCAGTGTCGGGGTATGGCAATAATGAACCAGCTTGATGATAAATTAGGCCCTGAATCTGCAACATGTATGCAATTTTAGGTATATGTTGCATAATAATTTTTAAAACTATAGAATACGTTTATGAATGAATATGACTCAAAAAGTGCTTCGAATTTTCAGAAGTCCCAAAAATTAATGAAGACAATGGTTCGGGTGGAGTTTCTCATGCTGGTAATTTCACTATGCCATAACACAAGACATGCCTGGCGTTTCACCTGGAAATTTAGCCGCATCACAATGTGGACATATTGCGTCCATTATTCCAATATATCCGTACATACTGTAATCAATCTGACTGTTGTAATTAAAAGCAGCACGCATAATTTCAGGTACAACAGATCTATTTCGTGCATTACGTTCACGCTGCAATGCATTAGCTTGTGCTAATTCATCTGGAGTCTGTGATCGCCTTTGTAATGCCGCAGCATTTGCATGACGCGTTCGGCGACCTATATTTCCTCGTGTGGGTCGTGGCATTTTTCTTTCAATTAAAAAAGAATAAATTAAATTTAAAAAAATTTCTACATTAACAGTGGTACACCATAATTTTTTTCAAATAAGGAAACGCACATGCATTCGTGTAATTCACTTCAACAGTTCAAAACTTACCGTTTTTTGCTCGGAAATTCGCTTTGCGCTATATTTCTTCTTTTCACAAATTCACACAAACTTCAATAATTATTAAACAAAAACACTATTTGCATTTTTATGTAATAATTTGCAACGCGGTAATTTCGGACACCACTGAACGTATTGAGCTGCTTCGTTTATTCTTCTAACGAATGGTGTTGAGGCCAAAGAAAACGCTCCAGCGATGTGTACACTCCAACGTCATTTATTCTCCTAATTTGAATTTTCTTAATGCTAAGAGCCAAAGCTATATATAGCTATCTATAAAAAATATTCGTGTATTTCTCTATGCAAAAAAATGCACCGTAATATTGTTCGATCTCTTTTCAAAGCCTACTTTGTTTGTCGATCTGCCTGCTACATACATACATGTTGATATAAATATAATACAACTAAGTTTGTCGGTGGGAATAATAAATAAGCTAGTTAAGACGAAAGTACATAAATTTTGAGAGCGAAAGAGCGTAACTAAGTAGGTAACAAATCGTTTAGTAAATGATTAAACTCTTATTGATGTATATATGTTATGATGAAAACGTATTATCCGCTGGCTAAGTGGGACGAATCTGACCAAACAAATGGGTTTTTGGTGTGTTTTTCAAAATAATTTCACCATATATTGAGCGCTTTTTAGCGCCTTCAGGTAAAAATATTGTATTTTTATGTGATTGCATATACCATTTTAATTGTTTGTAGTACATAAGAATGCAATCTTTTAACCTGAAGGCGAGTTCCCAATTGGTCTATATCTCGAGTCCTTAGTTACCCAGCGAAAAGAAAAGCCCTCTTTTCATTAGCATTTATCAACAACTTACAATGGATACTTATGTGGTTCAAACACATCCTAGGGTTATCCGGGTCCACGTTTTGGTCTATATCTCGAGACCTTAGTTACCCAGCGAAAAGAAAAGCCCTCTTTTCATTAGCATTTATCAACAACTTACAATGGATACTCATGTGGTTCAAACACATCCTAGGGTTATCCGGGTCCACGTTAGGTCCATATCTCGATACCCTACTCACGGAGGGGCATGCAAAATAATCTATCCTATAGCAATCATCAACAGTTCCCATTTGCTACCCATATTGTACAAACACATCCTAAAGTTATCCGGGTCCACGTTTTCGTCTATATCTCGAGACCCTAGTCACGGACGGGCATGAAAAATAATCTATACTATAGCAATCATCAACAGCTCCCATTTGCTGCCCATATTGTACAAACACATCCTAAAGTTATTCGGCTCCACGTTTTGTCTATATCTCGAGACCCTAGTCACACTATTCATCAATCATACGTGGTGAATTCACATTTGGTTCATCGCACGGTTCATGTATCATGTTTTTAACGACAACTTGGAATAAGTCAGGATCATGTAGCATTATGCGTCATGCCCACCTATGCAATACATTTACGGCCTCACGCATCATGAACTTCTATGCTAAATACTTCTTAGTAACAATCATATTACAATATTATCTAATCTAATCTAATATCTAATATATATTATAAATGGGAAAGTTTGGATGTTAAGATGTTTGGATGTTTAGATGTTTGGATGTTTGGATGTTTGGATGTTTGGATGTTTGTCCAGACGTTTGTCTTTGTGACTCAATAACGCAAGAACGGCTGGACCGATTTGGATGAAATTTTGCACACATATAGCCAATAGTCTAGAAGGATCTACTAGCTATATATTTTTCAAAAGGGGCGTGGTCCCGCCCCCTAGGAACAGTTATAATTTAATTATTATATTTTTTCGTCTTTGCGACTGAATCACGCCAGAATGGCTACACGGATTTTGATGAAATTTGGGACACAGACAGTAGTCTACTAGCGACATTTTTTTCGAACATGGAAAGAGGGGTGGTGGTCCCACGACCCTTCGAGAAATTATTTTTCATAATTTTTACACATTATAACTTTACGTATACTGGCCTTCACCAATATCACAGACTCAAGGGGTCAAATAAGTCGAGGGCTTACAAAGTAAGCAGTGACACCCTCCGCCCGCCCCCCTTTATCTCCCCCTCTGGTGTAATATCCATAAATTGTTATAACTCAATCTAAATTTTCTCCTAAATCAATAGTTTTTGGTATCTGGTACATACAGAACGAGATCTAGACAATTTTGGAGGAACGATCAGTGGTCCTCGCCTCTACTCCCGCCATCCGCCCTCCATCAATTGTTTTTATTAGCACGCTTTTATTAGCTTTACCTGTATGTTTCTATCTAACTTTTTATTCGCTCCAATGCGCCTGCTGCCTTATTAACATGGTTTTATAATTAGCTTCACCTTATTTGTAATTCCGTAAGGGTCATATCGAGACCCTTCCGGGATCATTTCTGGATGGTTTTCGGGATCGGTCCGGGATTACGCTGGGGTAATTTCGGGACTTTTTCGGGACTATTTCGGGATCATTTTGGGACCCTTCCGGGATCATTTCTGTATAGTTTACGGGATACGTCCGGGATCCCGTCGGGGTTATTTTGGAACATTTTCGGGACTATTCCGGAATCATTTCGGGACTATTTCGCGATCATTTGGGGACACTTCCGGCATCATTTCTGGATGGTTTTCGGGATCCGTGCGGGATCTCGTCGGGGTCATATGGGGACTTTTTCGGGATCATTTGAGGGCTCTTTCGGCATCATTTCTGGATGGTTTTCGGGATCCGTCCGGGATATCGTCGGGGTCATTTGGGGACTTTTTCGGGATCATTTGGGGGCTCTTCCGGCATCATTTCTGGATGGTTTTCGGGATCCGTCCGGGATCTCGTCGGGGTCATTTGGGGACTTTTTCGCGACTAATACGGGATCATTTGGGAACCCTTTCGGCATCATTTCTGGATGGTTTTCGGGATCCGTCCGGGATCCCGTCGGGGTCATTTCGGGACTTTTTCGCGACTAATACGGGATCATTTGGGAACCCTTTCGGCATCATTTCTGGATGGTTTTCGGGATCCGTCCGGGATCCCGTCGGGGTCATTTCGGGACTTTTTCGCGGCTAATACGGAATCATTTGGGAACCCTTTCGGCATCATTTCTGGATGGTTTTCGGGATCCGTCCTGGATCCCATTAGGGTAATTTCGGGACTATTAGGGGATCATTTGGGAACCTTTCCGGCATCATTTCTGGATAATTTTCGGGATCCGTCCGGGATGCCGACGAGGTCATTTCGAGACTATTTCGGGATCATTTGGGATACCTACCGGCATCATTTCTGGATGGTTTTTGGGATTCGTCCGGGATCCCGTCGTGGTCCTTTCGGGACTTTTTTTCTACTAATACGGGATCATTTGCGGACCCTTTCGGCATCATTTCTGGATAGTTGTCGGGATCCCGGCACGGTCATTTCGGGACTATTAGGGGATCATTTGAGGACCTTTCCGGCATCATTTCTGTATTGTTTTCGGAATCCTTTCGGGATCCCGTCAGGGTCATTTTGGGACTTTTTTGGGGCTAATACGGGATCATTTGGGGATCCTCTAGGGGTCGTTTCGTGACTTTTTCTGTTTTATTTCGGGATCATTAGGGGACCCTTCCGGCATAATTTCTTGATGGTTTGCCGGATCCATCAGAGTCATTTCGGGACCATTTTGGGATCATTTGGGGACCCTTCCGAGATCATTTCTGGATCCGTCCGGGATGCCGTAGGAGCCATTTCGGGATTTTTTGTTACTTTTCCGGGATAGTTTTTGGACCCTTCCGGGATCATTTCTGGATCTGTGCGGGATCCCATCTGGGTAATTTCCGGACTATTTCGGGATCATTTTGGGATCCTTCCGGAATCATTTCTGTATGGTTTTCGCGATCCGTCGTTGATTCGCTCGGAGCCATTTCGGAACCTTTTCTGGAGTATGTCGGGGTCATTTGGGGACTTTTTCGGGATCATTTGGGGCTCTCCCGGCATCATTTATGGATGGTTTTCGGGATCCGTGCGGGATCTCCTCGGGGTCATTTGGGGACTTTTTCGGGATCATTTGGGGGCTCTTCTGGCATCATTTCTGGATGGTTTTCGGGATCCGTCCGGCATATCGTCGGGGTCATTTGGGGACTTTTTCGGGATCATTGGGGTCCCTTCCAAAATCATTTCTGGATGGTTTTTGGGATTCGTCCGGCATCCCGTCGGAGTCATTTCGGGACTTTTTCTCGACTAATACGGGATCATTTGCGGGCCCTTTCGGTATCATTTCTGGATAGTTGTCGGGATCCGTTCGGGATCCCGTCAGGGTCTTTTCGGAACTATTGGGAGATCATTTGAGGACCTTTCCGGCATCATTTCTGGTTAGTTTTCGGGATCCTTTCCGGGTCCCATCAGGGTCATTTCGGGACTTTTTCGGCATCATTTAAGATTGGTTTTCAGGATTCGTCCGGTATCCGTCAGGGTAATTTCTGGACTTTTCCCAGACTATTTCGGGATAATTTTGGGACCCTCCCAAGATCATTTCTGAATGGATTTCGGGATCTGTCCGGGATGCCGTCAGGGTCATTTTGGGACTATTAGGTGATCATTTGAGGACCTTTTCGGCATCACTTCTGGATGGTTTTCGGTATCCGCTCAGGATCCCGTCGGAATTATTGCGGGACTTTTTCGGGATCATTTGGTGTCCCTTCCGGCATCATTTCTGGCTGGTTTTTGGGATTCGTCCGGCATCCCGTCGGGTTCATTTCGGGACTTTTTCTCGACTAATACGGGATCATTTGCGGGCCCTTTCGGCATCATTTCTAGATAGTTGTCGGGATCCGTTCGGGATCCCGTCAGGGTCTTTTCGGAACTATTAGGTGATCATTTGAGGACATTTCCGGCATCATTTCTGGATAGTTTTCGGGATACTTTCGGGGTCCAGTCAGGGTCATTTCGGGACTTTTTCGGGATCAATTAGGGATGGCTTTCAGGATTCGTCCGGGAACCCGTCAGGGTAATTTCTGAACTTTTCCGAGACTATTTCGGGATAATTTTGGGACCTTCCCAAGATCATTTCTGGATGGATTTTGGGATCAGTCAGAGTCATTTTGGTATTAGGTGATCATTTGAGGACCTTTCCGGCATCACTTCTGGATGGTTATCGGTATCCGATCAGCATCCCCTCGGAATCATTGCGGGACTTTTTCGGGATCATTTGGGGTCCCTCCCAAGATCATTTCTGGATGGATTTCGGGATCTGTCCGGGATCCCGTCAGGGTCATTTAGGGGTGCGTTCGAGATCCCGTCAGGGTCATTTCGGGACTTCTTCGGGAATATATCGGGATCATTTCTGGATGGTTTATGGGATCCGTCCATGACCCCTTAAGGGTCATTTCAGGACTATTAGGTGATCATTTGAGGACCTTTCCGGCGTCACTTCTGGATGATTTTCGGTATCCGTTCGGGATCCCGTCGGAATCAATGCGAGACTTTTACGGAATCATTTGGGATTCCTTCCGGCATCATTTCTGGATGGTTTTCGGGATTTGTCCGGGATCCCGTCAGGGTTATTTCGGGACCTTTTCGGGGCTAATACGGGATCATTTGGGGATCCTCTAGGGGTCGTTTCGTGACTTTTTCTGTATTATTTCGGGATCATTTTGGGACCCTTTCGGCATAATTTCTTGATGGTTCGCTGGATCCATCAGGGTCATTTCGGGACCATTTTGGGATCATTTGGGGACCCTTCCGAGATCATTTCTGGATCCGTCCGGGATGCCGTAGGAGCCATTTCGGGATTTTTTGTTACTTTTCCGGGATAGTTTTTGCACCCTTCCGGGATCATTTCTGGATCTGTGCGGGATCCCATCTGGGTCAATTCCGGACTATTTCGGGATCATTTTGGAATCCTTCCGGAATCATTTCTGTATGGTTTTCGCGATCCATCGTGGATCCCCTCGGAGCCATTTCGGAACTTTTTCTGGAGTTAGTCGGGATAATTTAGGGACCCTTCCTGGATATTTTCTGGATGGTTTCTGAGATCCGTCCGGGAGTCCGTCAGGGTAATTTCGGAACTTTTTCGGGACTATTTCGGGATCAATTTGGTACCCTTCAGGCATCATTTCTGTGTGGTTATCTGGATAAGTCTAGAATCGTGTCGTTGTCATTTCGGGTTTTTTTGGGACTACTTCGGGAACTTTTGGAAACACTTCCGGGGCGTTTCTGGATGGTTTTCGGGATCCGTCCGCGATAGCGTCGGGGTCATTTCGTGGCTTTTTCTGGATAATTTCGTTATCATTTTGGGATCCTATCAGGTTATCAGCTCATAAAGTTCTTTTTTTTACTCAATTACAAAAATAAAATGCATTAGACAGAAAAAAAATTTTAAACAGATAACTTTATAAGCAGGCTAACGTGAATAGCCCACATATTTCATTTTCTCCTTGCGGACGGGGCCGCGGGTAAAGGCTAGTATATATTATAAATGGCAAAGTTTGGATGTTTGGATGTTTAGATGTTTGGATGTTTGTCCAGACGTTTGTCTTTGTGACTTAATCACGCAAGAACGGCTGGACGGATTTGTATGAAATTTGGCATGCATATAGCCAATAGTCTAGAAGGATCTACTAGCTATATATTTTTCAAAAGGGGCGTGGTCTCCGCCCCCTAGGAACAGTTATAATTTAATTATTATATTTTTTTGCCTTTGCGACTGAATCACGCCAGAACGGCTTCACGGATTTTGATGAAATTTGGGACAGAGATAATAGGCTACTGGCGAAATTTTTTTCGAACATGGAAAGGGGGAAGGGGGTCCCACGACCCCTTCGAATAATTACTTTTTAACAATTTTTACACATTATAACTTTACGTATCTGACCTTCACCAATATTACAAACTCAATGGGTGAAATAAGTCGAGGGCTTACAAAGTGAGCAGTGATACACCCCCCCCCCCCCCTCCTTTCACCACTCGTGCAAAATCTATAAATTGTTATAACTCAATGTAAATTTTGTCCTAAAATCAATAATTTTTGGTATCTGGCTCATACAGATCGAAATCTAAACAATTTTGGAAAAACGATCAGTGGTACTCTCCTCCTCCCGCCATCCGCCATGCTTCAATTGTTTTTATTAGCACGCTTTTATTAGCTTTACCTGTATGTTTCTTTGTAACTCTTCATTCGCTCCAACGCGCCTGTTGCGTTATTAACATGGTTTTATAATTATCTTCACCCTATTTGTAATCCCGTTTGGGTCATATCGAGACCCTTCCGGGATCATTTCTGGATGGTTTTCGGGATCCGTCCGCGATCCCCCGGGGTCAATTCTGGCCTTTTTCGGGACTATTCCGGGATTATTTTGGGACCCTTCCGGAATCATTTGTGTATAGTTTTCGGGATCCGTCCGGGATTCCGTCGGGATTATTTTGGGACATTTTCGGGACTATTCCGGGATCATTTCGTGACTATTTCGCTATCATTTGGGGACCCTTCCGGCATAGTTTCTGGACGGTTTTCGGTATCCGTCCGGGATCCCGTCGGGGTCATTTCGGAACTTTTTCTCGACTAAGTCGGGATCATTTGGGGACCCTTTCGGCATCATTTCTGGATGGTTTTCGGGATACGTCTGGATCCCGTCGGGGTCATTTCTGGACTTTTTCTCGACTGATACGGGATTATTTGAGGACCCTTTCGGCATCATTTCTGGATGGTTTTCGGGTTCCGTCCGGATCCCGTCAGGGTCATTTCGGGGCCCTTTCTCGACTAATACGGGATCATTTGGGGACCCTTTCGGCATCATTTCTCGATGGTTTTCGGGATCCGTCCGGGATCCCGTCGGGGTCATTTCGGGACTTTTTCTCGACTAATACGGGATCATTTGGGGACCTTTTCAGCATCATTTCTGTATGGTTTTCGGAATCCGTCCGGGATCCCTTCAGGGTCATTTTGGGACTTTTTCTCGACTAATACGGGTTCCTTTGAGGTACCTTCCGGCATCATTTCTAGATGGTTTTCGGAATCCATCAGGGATCCCGTCGGGGTCATTTCTGGACTTTTTCTCGACTAATACGGGATCATTTGGGGTAGCTTCCGGCATCATTGCTAGATGGTTTTAGGGATCCGTCCGGTATCCCGTCTTGGTCATTTCGGGACTTTTTCTTGACTTATACGGGATCATTTGGGACCCTTTCGGCATCATATCTGGATGCTTTTCGGGATCCGTCCGGAACCCGTCGGGGTCATTTCGGGATTTTTTTTCTCGACTAATACGGTATCATTTGGGAACGCTTTCGGCATCATTTCTGGATGGTTTTCGGGATCCGTCCGGGATCCCGTCGCGGTTATTTCGGGATCATTTGGGGTACCTTCCGGCATCATTTCTAGATGGTTTTCGGGATGCGTCCGGGATCCCGCCGTGGTAATTTCGGGACTTTTTCTCGACTAATACAGGATCATTTAGGGTAGCTTCCGTCGTCATTGCTAGATGGTTTTCGGGATCCGTACGGGATCCCGTCTTAGTCATTTCGCAACTTTTTCTCGACTTATACGGAATCAATTGGGGACCCCTTCGGCATCATATCTGGATGCTTTTCGGGATCCGTCCGAGAACCCGTCGGGGTCATTTCGGGACTTTTTCTCGACTAATACGGGATCATTTGGGGACGCTTTCGGCATCATTTCTGGATGGTTTTCGGGATCCGTCCGGGATCCCGTCTTGGTCATTTCGGGATTTTTTCTCGACTTATACGGGATCATTTGGGGACCCTTTCGGCATCATATCTCGATGCTTTTCGGGATCCGTCCGGGAACCCGTCGGGGTCATTTCGGGACTTTTTCTCGACTAATACGGGATCATTTGGGGACGCTTTCGGCATCATTTCTGGATGGTTTTCGGGATCCGTCTGGGATCCCGTCGGGGTCATTTCGGGATCATTTGGGGTACCTTCCGGCATCATTTCTAGATGGTTTTCGGGATCCGTCCGGGATCTCGTCAGGTTCATTACGGAACTATTTCGGGATCCTTTGGGGACCTTCCGGCATCATTTCTATATGGTTTTGAGGATCCGTCCGAGATTCCGTCGGGGTCATTTCGGGAATTTTTCTCGACTAATACGGGATCATTTGGGGACGCTTTCGGCATCATTTCTGGATTGGTTTTCGGGATCCGTCCGGTATCTCGTCCGGGGTCATTTCGGAACTATTTCGGGTTCATTTGGGGTACCTTCCGGCATCATTTCTAGATGGTTTTCGGGATCCTTCCGGGATCCCGTCGGGGTCATTTCGGTACTATTTCGGGATCATTTGAGGTACCTTCCGGCACCATTTCTAGATGGTTTTAGGGATCCGTCCGGAGCCCGTCAGGGTCATTTCGGGACTATTTCGGGATACCTTCCGGCATCATTTTTGGATAGTTTTCGGGATCCATCCGGAATCCCGACGGGGTCAATTCAGGACTTTTTCTCGACTAATACGGGATGATTTGGGGACCCTTTCGGCATTATTTCTGGATGCTTTTCGGGATCCGTCAGGAATCCCGTCGGGGTCATTTCGGGACTTTTTCGGGACTAATACGGGATAATTAGGGAAGCCTTTCGGCATCGTTTCTGGATGGTTTTCGGGATCCGTACGGGATCCTGCCAGGGTCATTCCGGGACTATTTCGGGATCATTTGGGTACCTTACGGCATCATTTCTATATGATTTTGAGGATCCGTCCGGGATCCCGTCGGGGTTATTTCGGGACTTTTTATCGACTGGTATCGGATCATTTGGGGACCCTTTCGGCATAATTTCTGGATGATTTTCGGGATCCGTCCGGGATCCCTTCCGGGTCATTTCGGAACTTTTTCGGGACTATTTCGGGATCATTTGGGGTATTTTCCGGCATCATTTCTGTATGGTATTCGGGATCATTTGGGGTCCCTTCCAGCATAATTTCTGGATGGTTTTCGGTCATTTCGGGACTATTAAGGGATCATTTGAGGACATCCCGGCATCATTTCTGGAAAGTTTTTGGGATCCGCGCGGGATCCCGTCGGGGTAATTTCTGGACTTTTCAGAGATTGTTTCGGATTATTTTGGGCCCTTCCAAGATCATTTCTGGATGGATTTCGAGATCTGTCCGGGATCCCGTCAGGGTCATTTAGGAGTCCGTTCGAGATCCCGTCAGGGTCATTTCGGGACTATTAGGGGATCATTTGAGGACCTTTCCGGCATCATTTCTGGATAGTTTTCGAAATCCGTCTGGGATCCCGTCGGGGTCATTTCAGGACATTTTCGGGATTAATACGGGATCATTTTGGGACCCTTCCGGAATCATTTCTGTATGGTTTACGCGATCCGTCGTGGATCACCTAAGGTCCCTTCCTGGATATTTTCTGGATGGTTTTAGAGAACCGTCCGGGAGCCCGTCAGGGTCATTTCGGAACTTTTTCGGGACTATTTCAGGATCATTTTGGTACCCTTCAGACATCATTTCTTTGTGGTTCTCTGGATAAGTCTAGAATCGTGTCGTTGTCAATTCGGGTTTTTTGGGACTATTCCGGGAACTTTTAGAGACCCTTCCGTGGCATTTCTAGATGGTTTTCGGGATCTGTCCGCGATAGCGTCGGGGTCATTTCGTGAATTTTTCTGGATAATTTCGGGATCATTTGGGGATCCTATCAGGTTATCAGCTCATTTAGTTCTTTTTTTACTCAATTACAAAAATAAAATGTATTAGACAGAAACATCTTTTTAAACAGATAACTTGATAAGCAGGCTAACGTGAATATCCCATATATTTAATTTTCTCCTTGCGGACGGGGCCGCGGGTAAAGGCTAGTATATTATAAATGGGAGAGTTTGGATGTTTGGATGTTTGTGCAGACGTTTGTCTTTGTGACTCAATCACGCAAGAACGGCTGGACCGATTTGTATGAAATTTTGCACACATATGGCCAATAGTCTAGAAGGATCTACTATTTTTTTGAAAACGGGGGAGGTCCCCGCCCCTAGGAACAGTTATAATTTAATTATTGTATTTTTTCGCCTTTGTGACTGAATCACGCCAAAACGGCTGCACGGATTTTGATGAAATTTGGGACACAGACAATAGTGTACTGGCGAAATTTTTTTCGAGCATGGAAAGGGGAGTGGGGATCCCACGACCCCTTCGAACAATTACTTTTTAATAATTTTTACACGTTATAACTTTACTTATACTGGCCTTCACCAATATTACAGACTCAATGGGTCAAATAAGTCGAGGGCTTACAAAGTTAGCAGTGCCAGTGCTAGATGGTTTTCCGAATCCGTCCGGGATCCCGCCGGGGTCATTTCGGGACTTTTTCGGGACTATTTCGGGATCGTTTTGGGACCCTTCCGGGATCATTTCTGCATAGTTTTCGGGATCCGTTCGGCATCCCGTCGGGGTTATTTTGGGACATTTTCGGGACTACTCCGGGATAATTTAGGGACCAATTCGCGATCATTTGGGGACCCTTTCGGCATCATTTCTGGATGGGTTTCGGGATCCGTCCGGCATCCCGTCGGGGTATTTTCGGGATCATTTGCGTATCTTTGAGAGATAAATTCTTGATGGTTTCCGGGATCACTATGGGACTTTTCGAAGTAATTTTGGGTCCCTTCCGTAATCATTTCTGGATGGTTTTCGGGATCCATCCGGGATCCCGTCGAGATCATTTCGGGACTTTTTCTCGACTAATACGGGATCACTTGGGGACCCTTTCGGCATCATTTCTGGATGATTTTCGGGATTCGTCCGGGATCCCGTCGGGTTCATTTCAGGACTTTTTCGGGATCATTTGGGGTACCTTCCGGCATCATTTCTAGATGGTTTTCTGGATCTGCCCGGGATCCCGGGCCACTTATACGGGATCTTTTGGGGACCCTTTCGCCATCATTTCTGGATGGTTTTCGGGATCCGTCCGGTATCCCGTCAGGGTCATTTCGGCACTATTTGGGGATCATTTGGAAACCTTTCCGGCATCATTTATGGATAGTTTCCGGGATCCTTCGGGGATCCCTTCAGGGTCATTTCGGGACTATTAAGGGTTCATTTGAGGACCTTTCCAGCATCATTTCTGGATAGTTTTCGGGATCAGTCCGGGATTTCGTCGGGGTCATTTCGGGCTTTTTCTCGACTAATACGGAATCATTTGAGGACCTTTCCGGCATCATTTCTAGATGGTCTTACGGATCCGTCCGGGATCCCATCAGGATCATTTTGGGACTATTAGGTGATCATTTGAGGACCTTTCCGGCATTATTTCTGGATGGTTTTCGGTATCTGTTCGGGATACCGTCGGGGTCATTTCGGGATAATTTGGGTTCCCTTCCGGCATCATTTGTGGATGGTTTTCGGGATCCAGTAGGGGTAATTTCAGGACTTTTTCGGCATCATTTGGGGTACCTTCCGGCATCATATCTAGATGGTTTTCTGGATCCGTTCGGGATCTCGTCGGGGTCATTTCGAGACTTTTTCGCATTAATACGGGATCATTTGAGGACCCTTTCGCCATCATTTCTGGATGGTTTTCGGGATCCCTTTCGTTTCCCGTCAGGGTCATTTCGGCACTATTTGGGCATCATTTGGGAACCTTTCCGGCATCATTTCTGAATAGTTTCCGGGATCCGTCGGGGATCCCTTCAGGGTCATATCGGGACTATTAAGGGATCATTTGAGGACCTTTCCGGCATCATTTCTGTATAGTTTTCGGAATCAGTCCGGGATCCCGTCGGGGTCATTTCGGAACTTTTTCGGGAACCTTTGGGGTCCCTTCCGTCGTCATTTGTGGCTGGTTCTCGGAATCCGTAAGGGACCCCGTCGGGGGCATTTCGGGACCTTTTCTCGACTCATGCGGGATAATTTGAGAATCTTTCCGGCATCAGTTCTGAATAGTTTTCGGGATCCGTGAGGGATCCCGTCGGGGTCATTTCGGGACTTTTTCGGGATCATTTGGGGTCCCTTCTCGCATCATTTCTGGATGGTTTTCGGGATCCGTCCGGTATCCCGTCAGGGTCATTTCGGCACTATTTGGGGATCATTTGGAAACCTTTCCGGCATCATTTATGGATAGTTTCCGGGATCCTTCGGGGATCCCTTCAGGGTCATTTCGGGACTATTAAGGGTTCATTTGAGGACCTTTCCAGCATCATTTCTGGATAGTTTTCGGGATCAGTCCGGGATTTCGTCGGGGTCATTTCGGGGCTTTTTCTCGACTAATACGAAATCATTTGAGGACCTTTCCGGCATAATTTCTAGATTGTCTTCGGGATCCGTCCGGGATCCCATCAGGATCATTTTGGGACTATTAGGTGATCATTTGAGGACCTTTCCGGCATTATTTCTGGATGGTTTTCGGTATCCGTTCGGGATACCGTCGGGGTCATTTCGGGATAATTTGGGTTCCCTTCCGGCATCATTTGTGGATGGTTTTCGGGATCCAGTAGGGGTCATTTCAGGACTCTTTCGGGATCATTTGGGTCCCTTCCGGAATCATTTCTGCATTGTTTTCGGGATCCTTAAGGGATCCCGACGGGGTCATATCGGAACTATTTCGGGATCATTTGGTGTACCCTCCGGCATCATTTCTAGATGGTTTTCGGGATCCGTCCGGAATCCCGTTGGGGTCATTTCGAGACTTTTTCTCAGCTGATACGGGATCATTTGGGGACCCCTTCGGCATCATTTCTGGATGGTTTTCGGGATCTGTCCGGGGTCCCGTCGGGGTCAGTTAGGGATCCGTTTGAGATCCCGTCAGGGCATTTCGGGACTTCTTAGGGACTATTTCGGGATCATTTCTGGATGGTTTTCGGGATCCCTTCGGGGTCATTTCAGGACTTTTTTGGGGCTAATACGGGATCAGTTGGGGACCCTTCCCGCATCACTTCTGGATGGATTTCGGGATCTGTACGGGAACCCATCAGGGTAGTTTCGGGACTTATCGGGACTAATTCGGGATCATTTGGGGACCCTGCCCGCATCACTTCTGGATGGATTTCGGGATCTGTACGGGAACCCATCATTGTAGTTTCGGGACTTTTCGGGACTAATTCGGGATCATTTGGGGACCCTTTAGGGGTCATTCCATGAAATTTTCTGTATTATTTCGGGATCGTTTGGGGACCCTTCCGGCATCAATTCTTGATCGTTTGCCGAATCCATCAGGGTCATTTCGGGACCATGTTGGGATCATTTGGGGACCCTTCCGAGGTCATTTCTGGATTGGTCCAGGATGCCGTAGGAGTCATTTTGAGATTTTTTTTGTTACTTTTTCGGGTATTTTTAGAACCTTTCAGGGATCACATCTGGATCCATGCGGGATCCATTCGGGCTCATTTTTGGACTATTTCGGGATCATTTTGGGACTCTTCCGGAATCATTTCTCTATGGTTTTCGCGATCCGTCGTGGATCCCTCGGGGTCATTTCGGAACTTTTTCGGAGGTTTTTCTGGTCGGGATAATTTAGATTAGATTATATTTTTATTTATTTCATTATTCTCATAAGTGTATGTACATATTCGGTAGCTTAATTTTACATGTCTACAATATCATTACTTAGAGAATAGTTAGTGACATCTTTATTTTATATAATAAAAATAGTGTTGTATGTCACATCATGTTTTAACAAATTCAATTGTATAAGTAGTAGTAGTGAGGTGAACAAAAAAAGTACAAGATATACATAAAAAAATTTATTTAAAATGAGAATAAAATATTTCAAAAATAAATTGACTAAATTAAGTCATGAAACAATTTGAAGAAAGAAGATAAAAGCTAAGTTTACAGAATTCCTCATAATAAAACAGAAAAAAGAAAATTCAAAACTATACAATGCTTATAGAAAAGTAAAGACTATATTATACAACGTAGTGCATCAAAATTTCTATCTGGTTGGTATCAAACACAAGAAGCCAAGTTTTTATTTTTTTTTTAAACACAGATCTGGATCTAATGTCTCGTATGTTTTCTGGAAGGGAATTAAAAAGTTTGCATGATAAGACAGTGTAGGAATTTCTAAACAATGTTGTTCGAAAAACTGGCAAAGAAACAAGTGTGCTATGGTTACTACGACATACCTCGTGTTGGATTTTGCAAATAGCCACCTCTCATGTAAAAAAATTTTAAAACTTTGTAATAGAACAAATGCCGAACAGGGAATATATTTGATCTTCTAAATAAGTCAAAGGAGTGAGTCCGACGTGGACAATTAAAAATCTCTCTTACCGCACATTTTTGCAGTACAGTTAATTGATTTATTTTATTGGAGTGAGCCCCACCCCAGCAACTTATTCCATATTCTAATTTTTAATGAACTATACCATAATAAACTGTTTTCAGTGTATGGTTTGGAACGTATTTTCTGAGACGGTAAAGTATACGATTGGTTGAAAGTAAGTATTTTCTTAGAGTTGCGATTTGCTCATTCCAGTTTAGATTACAGTCAATTGTGACTCCTAGGTATTTGAAACTATTCACTTTTTCAATTTCAAAGCAGTTAGAGTCACATGTTGTATTATTATGAACACTCATACGATGGTTGGAGCACTTACTATATAGGATATTACGTTTGCATATTGCACTGTGAAAAGTTATATTAAGATCTTGTGCTTCTTGAAGTTTTGAACTAAAGCACATTAATTTGGTTTTATTGCTGACAATCTGTTTATGTTCCACAAACCATGACCGAAGTATGTGTATATCGTGGTTAAGATCCGCTATCAAATTTAAAGGATCCGTTGAGTTATATGCAATTCCTAGGTCATCCGCAAATGCTACGACTTTGCCCTTAAAAGGTTGAATAAATAGTGAGTTCACATAGATTAGGAATAATATGGGACCAAGAACCGATCCTTGTGGTACACCAGAGTTTATGACTTTGGTCTCACTAAGAGTGTTGCCTATTTTCACCCTTTGGGTTCGATTTCCTAAATAAGAAATAAACCAATTGTATAACAAGCCACGAATTCCCAAATTATAAAGCTTATTTAAAAGACGGCCATGATCAACCATATCGAATGCTTTTGTAATGTCCACAAAAAGCCCAGCACAATCTTTTTTTGAATCTATACCCTTGTATATATTTGAGCAGAAGTCCAAAACAGCATCTTCCGTAGAAAGACCATCCCTGAAACCGAATTGCAAAGGACTAAGAAAATTTATTTTTTCAAAGTAGGATAACATCCTTACTTTTACAATTTTTTCAAAAATTTTAGTAATTGATGACAAAAGTGAAATCGGCCTATAGTTAGCCATATCTTTTTTATTACTTTTCTTGAAAATCGGTATTACAATTCCTAATTTTAATTGTTCTGGGAAAATCCCAGTTGTAACACTCAAGTTAAAGATATGTTTTAAAACATCAACAATATTGTATGATATTTTCTTTAACATAACGTTAGAGATTCCATCTTGACCGGAAGAATTACTATTTTTCAAAGATTTGATTGCAAAAAAGAAGCTGTTGCTTCTGAAAGAATCTTTAGCTACTCCAAAATCAGAGCAACAATCGCAAGGGGGTGTCACATTTGGCGGAAAGTTTGACTTCACAATTGAAGTAAAGTATTCATTAAAATCATTAGCTATTTCTATGGGAACAGAAATATCAACGCCTTCTTTTTGTAAAACAAAAGGGGAATCTTGAATTTTTGTGTTTTTGACTAAGTTATTTTAATAATCGTCCCGACATTTGCGAATTTCTCCATTGATTCGTTTGCATATTTGCTGAAAACGAGTATTCAAATTGGTGTCATATGGATGTTTGTTGCACTTTTTTCCTAATTTATTTTTCAACCTAATTCTATTCAAAAGGCATTTATTTATCCACGGTTTGAGTTTGATTTCTGATGCTTTTCATTAAAGCAGTATGTTGAGGAGTTAATGCATTGCATTAAATTATCTAAAAACAAGCCGTATGCCCTTGATACATTTTCTTCGGCGTATACATTGCTCCAAATATTTAAGCGAAGTTCAATATTTAGTTGATCAAAATTAATTTTTTCCACAACATGCCTATTTCTTTTTCTAACGTCTTTCTCAACCATTGTGTTTTTAAAGAGAATACCACTCATGCAGTGATCCGTGATACCCAGGTCCGAGTTAATAGCCGAACAGGCAGACCAAGAAGAACCAAAAAAGCGGCACAGTACGTGATCAAGACACGTACCTGCCACTGGTCTAGTAGCTTCGTTTATAAGGGAATATAATCCATGATCTGACAATATCATGTTATAATTATTAAGTACAGGGCTTGTACTTAATAGATCCAAATTAAAATCGCCCAAAATTACAAGATTAGTCGTTGATACACTACTTAATAGTGAATTGAACTCATCGAATAATAATTGAGCAGGTTGCGAGTGAAGTCTATAAATACAGACAAATACAAAGTTTAATTTGCAAATGCAGCACGAAGCCTTTATAGCGTCAGCACTAGTGATACTAAGTCGTTCAATTTTGCTACAGTCAAACGAATCATGAACAAAAACCCCTACACCGCCAGCAGGATACGAATCATTAGCACTTGCATAGAATTTATAATTATGTAAATTATATTCATCAATCTCAAAAGAATATATCCAGATTTCTGATACAAAAATAAGGCTAGGTAGGTTCAGGAAAGCATCAAGATTTGTTGCCAATAGATCGAAATTACGACACAAACTACGTATATTTTGATGTACAGCATAAACAGATTTAAATTGATAAAAATTCGAATGAGTATTCAAATCAGAAATACTTCAAATGGTTGTTATGGGGGGCTCTTCAGCTATAAGATCAATATTGTTATTTAAGTTATTAAACATAAGGCTAATAGACAACAAATATATTTAGTTTTTTATTTTGTTGAGATCCTCAAAAGACCTTATAACACAGACATCACCATTATCAACCTTTTTTAGAAGTATAGTGGAATTTCGAATCCATAGGTACTTGAATCTTTTCTCTGTTTTTACTTTTTTTGCTGACATAAACAAATCCCTAGTATATTTGGCAAGGCGATCATTTATGTAGATGTTTTGTTTTTTATCGCCACTAAAAACAGACGCATTTAACTTCCCTTTACATGTTTTTTTGCTCTGCATGATCTTCTTCTTAACATCAAACGAAGAGAGTTTGGCACAAACAATATTGTCAACAGTGTTTGATGTTTTAATGCGCTTTACATAAAACTTACTAATATCTTCTGCTGAGACAGTGAGATTAAGAGCTTCTCTAAATATTCTTTGCACACACTGTCCTACATTTGCATTATCCACGTTAGGTACACCAACTAACTCAATGTCGTTCTCCAGTTGCTTTTGCTCTCTCCAGTTGAGTCTACTTTCCAGATTGTTTACTTTCATTTTTAGCTTTGCATTTTCTTCCTTCATTTCATTTATCGTTGACAGGTAATCGGTGTTTATTTTTTTTAAAGCAATTATTTCTTCATAAAGGAGCTGAATTGTAATTGTTTTGGCGCAAAATTGTGCTTTGCTTGCAGTCACTTCGTTAGGCTCTTCAATGCTTTGTTGTTCTTGTTGTTGTTGTGGTTTTGTTACATGCTGTTGTTGTTGCATTTGTTTTTGCTGCATTTGGTTTCGTAAGCAAAGCTCTGCATTCTGCTGTTGCTGCGCATCTTTTGTTGTTGGCAATGACAAAGGCTGATTTTGAAGTGATCTGCGCCGAAGAGCATTGCACTTGTCGCATCTGAATTTTATGTTTTCAGCATTCGTATATTCAATGTCGTCTTTTTTAACATTCTCACAAGAATAATGAAAAGATCTAGCGCAATCAGCACAAGTTACCTTTGAAAGATTCTTTCTATCGATTTTTTGTACACAAACCGAGCACTTCATATTTAATTTATTTTTTATTTTTTAATTTCAATACGGAGCAAAGAAAAATACGTGCGCACCCCACGACACTCAATTATCCACTGGAACCCATCCTGGATGGTTTTTGAGATCCGTCCGGGAGCCGTCAAGGTAATTTCGGAACTTTTTCGGAACTATTTCGGGATCCCTTTGGTACACTTCAGGGATCATTTCTGTGTTGTTCTCTGGATAAGTCTAGAATCGTGTCGTTGTCATTTCGGGTTTTCTTGGGACTATTTCGGGAACTTTTGGAGACCCTTTCGGGGCGTTTATGGATGGTTTGCGAGATCCGTCCGCGATAGCGTCGGGGTAATTTCGTGGCTTTTTCTGGATAATTTCGGGATCATTTGGGGATCCTATCAGGTTGTCAGCTCATTTAGTTCTTTTTTTTACTCAATTACAAAAATAAAATGCATTAGACAGAAACACATTTTTAAACAGATAACTTGATAAGCAGGCTAACGTGAATAGCCCATATATTTCATTTTCTCTTTGCGGACGGGGCCGCGGGTAAAGGCTAGTATATATTATAAATGGCAAAGTTTGGATGTGAAGATGTTTGGATGTTTGTCCAGACGTTTGTCTTTGTGACTCAATCACGCGGAACGGCTGGACCGATTTGGATGAAATTTTGCACGCATATAGCCAATGGTCTAGAAAGATCTACTAGATATATATTTTTGAAAAGGGGCGTGGTCCCCGCCCCCTAGGAACAGTTAGAATTTAATTATTATATTTTTTCGTCTTTGCGACTGAATCACGCCAGAATGGCTCCACGGATTTTGATGAAATTTGGGACACAGACAATAGTCTACTAGCCAAATTTTTTTCGAACATGTAAAGGGGGATGGGGTTCCCACGACCCCTTCGAACAATTACTTTTTAATTATTTTTACACATTATAACTTTACGTATACGGGCCTTCACCAATATTACAGACTCAATGGGTCAAATAAATCGATGGCTTACATAATGAGCAGTGACACCCTCCGCCCCCCTCTCCCCCTTCTCTCCTGCTCTGGTGTAAAATCTATAAATTGTTATAACTCAATATACATTTTCTCCTAAATCAATAGTTTTTGGTATCTGGTACATACAGATCGAGATCTAAACAATTTTGGAAAAACGATCAGTGGTCCTCCCCTTCTCCTCCCGCCATCCGCCCTCCTTCAATTGTTTTTATTAGCACGCTTTTATTAGCTTTACCTGTATGTTTCTATGTAACTTTTCATTCGCTCCAATGCGCCTGCTGCCTTATTAACATGGTTTTATAATTGGCTTCACCTTATTTGTAATCCCGTAAAGGTCATATTGAGACCCTTCCGGGATCATTTCTGGATGGTTTTCGGGATCGGTCCGGGATCCCGCGGGGAAATTTCGGGACTTTTTCGGGACTATTTCGGGATCATTTCGGGACCCTTCCGGGATCATTTCTGTATAGTTTTCGGGATCCGTCCGGGATCCCGTCGGGGTTATTTTGGGACATTTTCGGGACTATTCCGGAATCATTTCCGGATTATTTCTCGATCATTTGGGGACCCTTCCGGCATCATTTCTGGATGGTTTTCGGGATCCCGTCGGAGAACTTTCGGGATCATTTGCGTACCTTCGAGAGATAAATTCTTGATGGTTGCCGGGATCATTACGGGACTTTTGCGGGGTTATTTTGGGTCCCTTTAGGCATCATTTCTAGATGGTCTTCGGGATTCGTCCGGTATCCCGTCGGGGTCATTTCGGGACTTTTTCGTGACTAATACGGGATCATTTGTGGACCCTTTCGGCATCATTTCTGAATGGTTTTCGGGATTCGTCCGGGATCTCGTCGGGGTAATTTGGGTACTTTTTCGGGATTATTTGGGGGCTCTTCCGGCATCGTTTCTGGATGGTTTTCGGGATCCGTCCGGGATCTCGTCGGGGTCATTTGGGGACTTTTTTGGGATCATTTGGGGGCTCTTCCGGCATCATTTCTGGATGGTTTTCGGGATCCCTTCGGGGTCATTTCAGGACTTTTTTGGGGCTAATACGGGATCATTTGGGGACCCTGCCCGCATCACTTCTGGATGGATTTCGGGATCTGTACGGGAACCCATCAGGGTAGTTTAGGGACTTTTCGGGACTAATTCGGGATCATTTGGGGACCATTTAGGGGTCATTCCATGAAATTTTCTGTATTATTTCGGGATCGTTTGGGGACCCTTCCGGCATCAATTCTTGATCGTTTGCCGGATCCATCAGGGTCATTTCGGGACCATGTTGGGATCATTTGGGGACCCTTCCGAGGTCATTTCTGGATTGGTCCAGGATGCCGTAGGAGTCATTTTGAGATTTTTTTTGTTACTTTTTCGGGTATTTTTAGAACCTTTCAGGGATCAATTCTGGATCCATGCGGGATTCATTCGGGCTCATTTTTGGACTATTTCGGGATCATTTTGGGACTCTTCCGGAATCATTTCTCTATGGTTTTCGCGATCCGTCGTGGATCCCTCGGGGTCATTTCGGAACTTTTTCGGAAGTTTTTCTGGTCGGGATAATTTAGATTAGATTATATTATTATTTATTTCATTATTCTCATAAGTGTATGTACATATTCGGTAGCTTAATTTTACATGTCTACAATATCATTACTTAGAGAATAGTTAGTGACATCTTTATTTTATATAATAAAAATAGTGTTGTATGTCACATCATGTTTTAACAAATTCAATTGTATAAGTAGTAGTAGTGAGGTGAACAAAAAAAGTACAAGATATACATAAAAAAATTTATTTAAAATGAGAATAAAATATTTCAAAAATAAATTGACTAAATTAAGTCATGAAACAATTTGAAGAAAGAAGATAAAAGCTAAGTTTACAGAATTCCTCATAATAAAACAGAAAAAAGAAAATTCAAAACTATACAATGCTTATAGAAAAGTAAAGACTATATTATACAACGTAGTGCATCAAAATTTCTATCTGGTTGGTATCAAACTCAAGAAGCCAAGTTTTTATTTTTTTTTTAAACACAGATCTGGATCTAATGTCTCGTATGTTTCCTGGAAGGGAATTAAAAAGTTTGCATGATAAGACAGTGTAGGAATTTCTAAACAATGTTGTTCGAAAAACTGGCAAAGAAACAAGTGTGCTATGGTTACTACGACATACCTCGTGTTGGATTTTGCAAATAGCCACCTCTCATGTAAAAAATTTTTAAAACTTTGTAATAGAACAAATGCTGAACAGGGAATATATTTGATCTTCTAAATAAGTCAAAGGAGTGAGTCCGACGTGGACAATTAAAAATCTCTCTTACCGCACATTTTTGCAGTACTTAATTGATTTATTTTATTGGAGTGAGCCCCACCCCAGCAACTTATTCCATATTCTAATTTTTAATGAACTATACCATAATAAACTGTTTTCAGTGTATGGTTTGGAACGTATTTTCTGAGACGGTGAAGTATACGATTGGTTGAAAGTAAGTATTTTCTTAGAGTTGCGATTTGCTCATTCCAGTTTAGATTACAGTCAATTGTGACTCCTAGGTATTTGAAACTATTCACTTTTTCAATTTCAAAGCAGTTAGAGTCACATGTTGTATTATTATGAACACTCATAACGATGGTTGGAGCAGTTACTATATAAGATATTACGTTTGCATATTGCACTGTGAAAAGTTATATTAAGATCTTGTGCTTCTTGAAGTTTTGGACTAAAGCACATTAATTTGGTTTTATTGCTGACAACCTGTTTATGTTCCACAAACCATGGCCGAAGTATGTGTATATCGTGGTTAAGATCCGCTATCAAATTTAAAGGATCCGTTGAGTCATATGCAATTCCTAGGTCATCCGCAAATGCTACGACTTTGCCATTAAAAGGTTGAATAAATAGTGAGTTCACATAGATAAGGAATAATATGGGACCAAGAACCGATCCTTGTGGTACACCAGAGTTTATGACTTTGGTCTCACTAAGAGTGTTGCCTATTTTCACCCTTTGGATTCGATTTCCTAAGAAACAAACCAATTGTATAACAAGCCACGAATTCCCAAATTATAAAGCTTATTTAAAAGACGGCCATGATCAACCATATCGAATGCTTTTGTAATGTCCACAAAAAGCCCAGCACAATCTTTTTTTGAATCTATACCCTTGTATATAGTTGAGCAGAAGTCCAAAACAGCATCTTCCGTAGAAAGACCATCCCTGAAACCAAATTGCAAAGGACTAAGAAAATTTATTTTTTCAAAGTAGGATACCATCCTTACTTTTACAATTTTTTCAAAAATTTTAGTAATTGATGACAAAAGTGAAATCGGCCTATAGTTAGCCATATCTTTTTTATTACCTTTCTTGAAAATCGGTATTACAATTCCTAATTTTAATTGTTCTGGGAAAATCCCAGTTGTAACACTCAAGTTAAAGATATGTTTTAAAACATCAACAATATTGTATGATATTTTCTTTAACATAACGTTAGAGATTCCATCTTGACCGGAAGAATTACTATTTTTCAAAGATTTGATTGCAAAAAAGAAGCTGTTGCTTCTGAAAGAATCTTTAGCTACTCCAAAATCAGAGCAACAATCGCAAGGGGGTGTCACATTTGGCGGAAAGTTTGACTTCACAATTGAAGTAAAGTATTCATTAAAATCATTAGCTATTTCTATGGGAACAGAAATATCAACGCCTTCTTTTTGTAAAACAAAATGGGAATCTTGAATTTTTGTGTGTTTTGACTAAGTTATTGTAATAATCGTCCCGACATTTGCGAATTTCTCCATTGATTCGTTTGCATATTTGCTGAAAACGAGTATTCAAATTGGTGTCATATGGATGTTTGTTGCACTTTTTTCCTAATTTATTTTTCAACCTAATTCTATTCAAAAGGCATTTATTTATCCACGGTTTGAGTTTGATTTCTGATGCTTTTCATTAAAGCAGTATGTTGAGGAGTTAATGCATTGCATTAAATTATCTAAAAACAAGCCGTATGCTCTTGATACATTTTCTTCGGCGTATACATTGCTCCAAATATTTAAGCGAAGTTCAATATTTAGTTGATCAAAATTAATTTTTTCCACAACATGCCTATTTCTTTTTCTAACGTCTTTCTCAACCATTGTGTTTTTAAAGAGAATACCACTCATGCAGTGATCCGTGATACCCATGTCCGAGTTAATAGCCGAACAGGCAGACCAAGAAGAAACAAAAAAGCGGCACAGTACGTGATCAAGACACGTACCTGCCACTGGTCTAGTAGCTTCGTTTATAAGGGAATATAATCCATGATCTGACAATACCATGTTATAATTATTAAGTACAGGGCTTGTACTTAATAGATCCAAATTAAAATCGCCCAAAATTACAAGATTAGTCGTTGATACCCTACTTAATAGTGAATTGAACTCATCGAATAATAATTGAGCAGGTTGCGAGTGAAGTCTATAAATACAGACAAATACAAAGTTTAATTTGCAAAAGCAGCACGAAGCCTTTATAGCGTCAGCACTAGTGAGACTAAGTCGTTCAATTTTGCTACAGTCAAACGAATCATGAACAAAAACCCCTACACCGCCAGCAGGATACGAATCATTAGCACTTGCATAGAATTTATAATTAGGTAAATTATATTCATCAATCTCAAAAGAATATATCCAGATTTCTGATACAAAAATAAGGCTAGGTAGGTTCAGGAAAGCATCAAGATTTGTTGCCAATAGATCGAAATTACGACACAAACTACGTATATTTTGATGTACAGCATAAACAGATTTAAATTGATAAAAATTCGAATGAGTATTCAAATCAGAAATACTTCAAATGGTTGTTATGGGGGCTCTTCAGCTATAAGATCAATATTGTTATTTAAGTTATTAAACATAAGGCTAATAGGCAACAAATATATTTAGTTTTTTATTTTGTTGAGATCTATAACACAGACATCACCATTATCAACCTTTTTAGAAGTATAGTGGAATTTCGAATCGATAGGTACTTGAATCTTTTCTCTGTTTTTACTTTTTTTGCTGACATAAACAAATCCCTAGTATATTTGGTAAGGCGATCATTTATGTAGATGTTTTGTTTTTTATCGCCACTAAAAACAGACGCATTTAACTTACCTTTACATGTTTTTTTGCTCTGCATGATCTTCTTCTTAACATCAAACGAAGAGAGTTTGGCACAAATAATATTGTCAACAGTGTTTGATGTTTTAATGCGCTTTACATAAAACTTACTAATATCTTCTGCTGAGACAGTGAGATTAAGAGCTTCTCTAAATATTCTTTGCACACACTCTCCTTCATTTGCATTATCCACGTTAGGTACACTAACTAACTCAATGTCGTTCTCCAGTTGCTTTTGCTCTCTCCAGTTGAGTCTACTTTCCAGATTGTTTACTTTCATTTTTAGCTTTGCATTTTCTTCCTTCATTTCATTTATCGTTGACAGGTAATCGGTGTTTATTTTTTTTAAAGCAATTATTTCTTCATAAAGGAGCTGAAGTGTAATTGTTTTGGCGCAAAATTGTGTTTTGCTTGCAGTCACTTCGTTAGGCTCTTCAATGCTTTGTTGTTCTTGTTGTTTTTGTGATTTTGTTACATGCTGTTGTTGTTGCATTTGTTTTTGCTGCATTTGGTTTCGTAAGCAAAGCTCTGCATTCTGCTGTTGCTGCGCATCTTTTGTTGTTGGCAATGACAAAGGCTGATTTTGAAGTGATCTGCGCCGAAGAGCATTGCACTTGTCGCATCTGAATTTTATGTTTTCAGCATTCGTATATTCAATGTCGTCTTTTTTAACATTCGCACAAGAATAATGAAAAGATCTAGCGCAATCACCACAAGTTACCTTTGAAAGATTCTTTCTATCGATTTTTTGTACACAAACCGAGCACTTCATATTTAATTTATTTTTTATTTTTTAATTTCAATACGGAGCAAAGAAAATACGTGCGCACCCCACGACACTCAATTATCCACTGGAACCTTTCTTGGATGGTTTTTGAGATCCGTCCGGGAGCCGTCAAGGTAATTTCGGAACTTTTTCGGGACTATTTCGGGATCCCGTTGGTACACTTCAGGGATCATTTCTGTGTTGTTCTCTGGATAAGTCTAGAATCGTGTCGTTTTCATTTCGGGTTTTCTTGGCACTATTTCGGGAACTTTTGGAGACCCTTCCGGGGCGTTTATGGATGGTTTGCGAGATCCGTCCGCGATAGCGTCGGGGTAATTTCGTGGCTTTTTCTGGATAATTTCGGGATCATTTGGGGATCCTATCAGGTTATCAGCTCATTTAGTTCTTTTTTTTACTCAATTACAAAAATTAAATGCATTAGACAGAAACACATTTTTAAACAGATAACTTGATAAGCAGGCTAACGTGAATAACCCATATATTTCATTTTCTCTTTGCGGACGGGGCCGCGGGTAAAGGCTAGTATATATTATAAATGGCAAAGTTTGGATGTTAAGATGTTTGGATGTTTGTCCAGACGTTTGTCTTTGTGACTCAATCACGCAAGAACGGCTGGACCGATTTGGATGAAATTTTGCACACATATAGCCAATAGTCTGGAAAGATGGATGGTTTTCGGGATCCGTCCGGGATCCCGTCGGGGTCATTTCGGGACTTTTTCGCGACTAATACGGAATAATTTGGGAACCCTTTCGGCATCATTTCTGGGTGGTTTTCGGGATCCGTCCGGGATCCCATCAGGGTAATTTCGGGACTATTAGGGGATCATTTGGGGACCTTCGCGGCATCATTTCTGGATAATTTTCGGCATCCGTCCGGGATGCCGACGAGGTCATTTCGGAACTATTTCGGGATCATTTGGGATACCTACCGGCATCATTTCTAGATGGTTTTTGGGATTCGTCCGGGATCCCGTCGAGGTCATTTCGGGACTATTAGGGGATCATTTGAGGACCTTTCCGGCATCATTTCTGGATAGTTTTCGGAATCCTTTCGGGATCCCGTCAGGGTCATTTCTGGACTTTTTCGGGATCATTTATGGATGGCTTTCAGGATTCGTCCGGGAACCCGTCAGGGTAATTTCTGGACTTTTCCGAGACTATTTCGGGATCATTTTGGGACCTTCCCAAGATCTGTTCTGGATGGATTTCGGGATCTGTTCGGGATACCGTCAGGGTCATTTTGGGACTATTAGGTGATCATCTGAGGACCTTTCCGGCATCACTTCTGGATGGTTTTCGGTATCCGTTCAGGATCCCGTCCGAATAATTGCGGGACTTTTTCGGGATCATTTGGGGTCCCTTCCGGCATCATTTCTGGATGGTTTTTGGGATTCGTCCGGCATCCCGTCGGGGTCATTTCGGGACTTTTTCTCGACAAATACGGGATAATTTGCGTGCCCTTTCGGTATCATTTCTGGATAGTTGTCGGGATCCGTTCGGGATCCCGTCAGGGTCTTTTCGGAACTATTAGGAGATCATTTGAGGACCTTTCCGGCATCATTTCTGGATAGTTTTCGGGATGATTTCGGGGTCCCATCAGGGTCATTTCGGGACTTTTTGGACCACATTTAAGATTGGTTTTCAGGATTCGTCCGAGATTCCGTCAGGGTAATTAATGGACTTTTCCGAGACTATTTCGGGATCATTTTGGGATCTGTCCGGGATGCCGTGAGGGTCATTTTGGGACTATTAGGTGATCATTTGAGGACATTTCCGGCATCACTTCTGCATGGTTTTCGGTATCCGTTCAGGATCCCGTCGGAATAATTACGGGACATTTGGGGACCCTTCCGAGATCATTTCTGGATCCATCCGGAATGCCGTAGGAGCCATTTCGGGATTTTTTGTTACTTTTCCTGGATAGTTTTTGGACCCTTCCGGGATCATTTCTGGATCTGTGCGGGATCCCATCTGGGTCATTTCCGGACTATTTCGGGATCATTTTGGGACCCTTCCGGAATCATTTCTGTATGGTTTTCGCGATCCGTCGTGGATCACCTCGGAGCCATTTTGGAACTTTTCTGGAGTATGTCGGGATAATTTAGGGACCCTTCCTGGATATTTTCTGGATTAGACAGAAAACAAAATTTTAAACTGATAACTTGATAAGCAGGCTAACGCGAATAGCCCATATATTTAAATTTCTCCTTGCGGACGGGGCCGCGGGTAAAGGCTAGTATGAATAATAATACAAATCTACATATAGGCATAGCAATGCAAATCTACATATATACTCTGTAATACAAATGTACTTATTTTTCGTTGTTAATATTAGGATATTTATAAATGTGTAGGTTAAGTAAATAGATATAAAAAGGGAAAGAATTTTTATAATAAAGTGAATATTGACCTGACCTTCAAAGTCAACACATCTTTTGTTTTTATTACTTTTCATGACGATCCTGCCAGCTTGATCAAAAATCAGCAAAACTGCTAAAGATCTAGCTGGAGGAAGATCCTGCTAGTTCAGATCAAAAATAAGCACAACTGCTAAAACGATCTGACTGGAAAAGATCCTGCCAAGTTGAAAAAAAAGTAAAATTTAATAGTCCTGCCAAACCAAACTTTGCAGAAAGAAAAAGCCAGGACATTCGAACAACAAGAAAAATTTAATAGTCCTGCCAAACAAGCCTTCGCAATAAGAAAAAGCAAGGACAGTCAAACATCAAAAAGGTGATATTATTAAACATCCATGGCACAGACAAAACAATAATAAACGGCTAACGAATGGAGATCCAGCCGCATAATAGAGTGGAATATCCATATACATATGCTGGACAGACAGAAGAAGAAAGCAAAATAAAATCAGGATCTAAACATACGAGAATGGCGAATAAACGAAGTGGAATATAGGGAAATATCTAACAGCACGGAGGATCACTATTGACCGGCAACAATCCTGACCGGTGACAAGCTGGAGCAATTTTTCTTATAAGTATACATATTTAGAAACAAATTGGGCGGCCTTTATGGACGCTAAACTATGAGCAAAAACGAAAGTTTTTGCTTAGGCATTTTTTTTTAAATATGGTAGGATGAACTAATTTTGTTTACAAAAAGTTTGATGTCAGCTTTGAAAATGACACAAACTAAACCGAAAAATAAAAAAAAAAAAAAAAAAAGAAGCATAAAATCTAATTTTAGACAGAATTCTGTAAAGTAAATTCAATAAAAATCAATTTTAATAAAACAAGAAATGTTAAAATATTAACTTCAGGAAAATTTTTTTTTTCAAAAGTTTTAGAAAATTTTGAACAGTAGTTTCTATAACATTAATTAAATAAGGAAAAATAATATTAACAAAATTATTCTTAGATCTTTATAATGCCAAATAAATCAGGCAAAAGTGCATAAAACTAATTTTTAAAATATTGTGTAAATTGAAAAAAAATTGTTTATTAAAATGCTAAAATTAAACAAATATTTCCAACACAATTTTTTCTTAAACTTTTCTGTCAACTAAATAAGGAAAAATAATAAAAGTAAAATGGAATGCATAGGATAAAAGAATAAAATCGAAAAATTTTATTAAAAATTAAATTTAGTTCATTACTCATAGAAGCAGGAAGATAGCCAAAATGTCTTGGTGGACAAAAATAGCCCAAGGCATTATGATAGCCATAGCTGGCTATGAATTCGGCAAAGAAACCTCTGAAGAGGAAATAGTTGACAACAAATTGGTAAAATATGAGCCACAAGCCCAAGTGGACACAAAAATTACAGACATTTGGCTAGGTGCTTTAATATGCACGATAGGGCTATTAATAATAGCGATAGCCGCTATTCTTAAAAACTATATGAAAATTAAATATAGGCAAACTAATAATGTGCAACAACGCATATAAATTTTTTTTTCCCCTTCCCAAATTTCCAAACTCAAAGCTGAGAAGAGCAATAAATAATTGAAGTAAAATCTCAAATAGTAAATCTCAAAATGCCACAATCGACAGTAAAGGTAGCTCTGCCTAACGCGAACAGCAAATCCAAAATTCGCATAATTCCTTCGATTGCCCCTGACAAAGATGGTCAGGAAGCAATAGGAAATTCTAGGACAGTGGAAGTAAGCAAGACCTAAAGAAAAAAAATACTAATATTTTACAACCAGCCCATAACAACAAGCATGAAGAAAAAGTCACAACGAGAACCTATATATATATAGATAAATATTAAAGCGCTATATAAATTTGCAAGAAAATACTAGTCGCGCTCGTTTTCATCTTAGGATAGAAAAATGGTAGCGTAGAAAAATTTTCAAGCAACCAGATTGTTGAGGAAGTTATTGACTTAGGACAATATTCGACCAGGCATAAAAGAAATGCCGGCAATCCAGGACTTGAAATTTATAAGTAAAACACAGTTGTCCTGAGGGACAAATTGGTGAAAATAATTGAATATTTACTGCAATAGGCGAATTTATAAAATAATAATTGGTACCCAAGTTCTCTAAGATCAAATAATTGCACTAACCAAAGAGGTTATGCATGTGACAATCCCGGTATAAAAATAAAAATAATTCTTCATAAAAGTCATGACAATTCTGTCTTGGTGGCCGCCGCAGAAATCGCATGACACATAAGATCAAAGATGTTGCTGGAAAATAGGGAAATTATCGAAAATATAAAAATACCATTTAAAAGATACGAAACATTTTTTTTCTTTGCACCCACTGTACCTCCCACTCATCCATTAATAAAACTACTATCGATACATACTTTTACGCTAAATAGAATTGAATAGTAGTACGAAATATTCTTACTTCAATTGACTAGAAAATGATAACGGGAATACCAATACAAAAAAAAATCTATTATTAACTCAGAATTTAAGAAAAACCAGGTTCAACCATAGTATTCCAATTTACTCGGTTAGTTAATAAAAATTGCCAAAGACAAGCACTCACTTACACATTTAAAATTCGCCTATAAAATAAATGAAATATATAAATAAGTAAAATAATTGTTAAATTTAAAATTAAAAAAAAAAGAGATTTGTACAAAATATGAAAAAAATATGTAAAAATAATAAAAGTATCAAGGTCAGCAAATTAGAAACAAATTACACAACCTCTTTCACTACAATATCAAGTGAAGGTAAAATACCAAAATAATTTAAAATGCGAACAAAGAGTCTTATACAATTGTACACAAAACAATTATATAATACTCTTTTTCTAAGGCGGATGGTGTAGCATTATGCGTCATGCCCACCTATGCAATACATTTACGGCCACACGCATCATGAACTTCTATGCTAAATACTTCTTAGTAACAATCATATTACAATATTATACAACATAAATTACACTGGACCACGAATTTCAACTTTTTCTCTTTACCAGAAACGCCGTTATGAAATTCGTATGTAAAATCACCCCCTGATTTCGAAAATTGAGTTCATTTTTGATTCTATGGTACGGTTTTTGAGATATTTGCAATTTACCGTTATTCAAAAAAACCAAAAAGATGGCTCTCTTTAATTACGTGTATCTCACGAACGGGTAAAGCAATTGCAAAAAGGTTTACAGAGTCGGAAAGACGATAAAATTTTCTATGAATACATCATACATTGTTTTTTGCTCAACAAGACAGTTTTCGAGATATTAGCTTATCATTTCAGATTTTTTTTTTTTTATGAAAAAATATGAAAAAAATTAATTTTTGCGAGGGCAACATTCCAAAACCACAACTTTTTATCCAGATATTTTTCCTTTGCGTAAAGCTCTGTTTAAGTAGAAAAAAGATAAGCTATCATCGAATAATATCGATGCAAAACTACGTAAGTTATAAGCGATCAAATAAAAATACCCAGGTTGCGCAACTTCAATGTATGTATACATACATATATTAAAGGTATAAAGTGCAAATGGGATATTATCCGGATAAACGAATAACACCATAACAATGATAATACTTTTTCTTTAAATAAATCAAATAGTACTTTTAATACTCGAATTGTTTTATATTAGGTAGAGAGGTTGCATCGAAAGGAAGAGTGGTTGGGTTCGAAACCTGCTGTAGGCATGTAGTTATAAACATGTATTTCCGTCACTTATGGGTAAGTATGCAGGTAGATTTTCAAAATTATAAGACACAAAAAAATTTTTAAAGCCTACATCTAAAGCAGGTAGTATTTTCTTTTCCCGGCTTCGTATAAAAAGGAACCTTTCTGTCTAGGTAAGATTTGATTTTTTCAATTTTATTCTTGTTCCGAGTATAAATATGAGTTAATGCACCTTGAAACTTCATAACATCTGCAAGGCTCGCCGAAGATAGTTCAGTTCATAAGTCAAATTTCAAAACCGTGATTTATTAAAAAAAATAAAATGAGTAAAAGGAAGCGAGAATTTGTTTGTAATAACGATCCAGATATGTTCTGTTTCATGTGTGGCCAATATACTATCATAAGGCGACGACGAGTATTCTCAGATCATATGAAAACTTTATACTCCAAGTATTTTGGCATTGAGCCTAAAAATGCTGAAAAACCATGGACACCGAACACTTTGTGTACATCGTGTCGAGTAGAATTGATTCAGTCGGAATCAGGACAACAAATAAAATTTGATACACCAATGATATGGAGAGAACCTACTTGCCATTCAATAGAGTGTTATATTTGTCAAAGAAAAGTAGTTGGTATTGGAAGATCAAGAAGAGTAACCTATGCCAGCGTACCTACAGTGACATTAACAGTACTACATTCAACGGCAGTTGCGAATCCAGTTCCATTGTCAACAGTAATATCTGAGTGCGGGGAATCCAGTTGTACTGAATTTCGCATGGGAAACGAGAGAAACGTTCTGTCACAAGCACAACTTAATGATTGGGTAAGAGATTTGGAACTATCCAAGGAAAAGGCCGAGATCCACGCTTCTCGTATGCAACAATTTAAATTTGTGTCATCCGATGTTAAGGTGATATATTGTAGAACTCGTCAGGAACAATTTTCCAAACACTATACCAAGAAAGACAGCATATGCTACTGCAACGACATTCCTGGTTTACTCAAAGAGTTTGGTCAAACATATGATTCAAAAGACTGGCGATTGTTCATAAACAGCAATAAACTGAGTTTGAAGGCTGTATTATTGCATATTTGTAACAAAAAGCCTTCTATCCCGATCGTACATGCAGTAAATACAAAGGAAACCTACGAGGAAACGCAAAAACTACTAAAATTTATCAAATATGAAGAGCATGATTTGAAAATATGTTCGGATCTCAAAGTCGTTGCAATGCTATGCGGTCTACAAAGTGGCTACACCAAGCACTGCTGCTTCCTTTGCAATTGGGATAGCCGCGCTCGTAGGGACCACTACGTCAGAAAGGATTGGCCGGAAAGAGTCGAGTTTACCCTTGGTGTGGATAACATCAAATACACCCCTCTTTTCAAGAAAGAGAAAATCATACTTCCACCCTTACACATCAAGCTCGGTCTAATTAAAAACTTTGTTAAGGCTTTGGACAAAGAAGGCGAAGCATTCGACTATATGAAAACAATTTTTCCAGATATTTCTCAAGCCAAGATAAAGGAAGGTATTTTTGTTGGAGCACAAATAAAAAAGTTGATCAACAGTAATCAATTCAAAAGACTACTCTCATCAGTTGAGGCAGCAGCGTGGCAATCCTTTGAAAAGGTCGTTGCTTCTTTTCTCGGTAGACACAAAAGCCCTAACTACGAGCAGATAGTGAACGACTTAATCAATAATTATGCGAAAATGGCTTAAAGGCTTATTAAAATTAGTTTCCCAAAATTCTATAACTTGTTTACCTAACTAATATTTTCTTTCCAGGCGTAAATATGTCCTTAAAAATTCACTTTCTGCACTCACATTTGGGCTTTTTTCCGGCAAATCTTGGCGACGAAAGTGACGAACATGGCGAAAGGTTTCATCAGCAAATGAAATTAATTGAGAATCGATATCAAGGATTCTGAAACGTCGCAATCATTGGTGATTACTGCTGCTTTCTCATAAGAAAAACCGATCCTAAACTGAATAAGCGTCAAAGTAGAACACATAATTATTTCGACTACATAGTAAAATCAAATTAAGATAAAGATTGTTAGAATATAGTATAAACATAAATAAATTAAAAAAAAAGTTAAAAATATGGGAAATTTCATTCATAAATTGAACTTTTAACTAAATAGAAACAGAGCATAGCTAGATATTTCACTCTTCTTTATACCATACATACGTTTTGAGGTATACGTTGAAATTGCGCAACCTGGGTATTTTTATTTGATCTCTTATAACTTACGTAGTTTTGCATCGATTTTCTTCGATGGTAGCTTATCTTTTTTTTTTATTAGACAAAGCTTTACGTAAAGAAAAAACATCTGGAAATAAAGTTGTGGTTTTGGAATGCTGCCCTCGCAAAAAGTAATTTTTTTCATATTTTTTCATAAAAAAAACAAAAATCTGAAATTATAAGCTAATATCTCGAAAACTATCTGGTTGAGCAAAAAACAATTGCAATTGCTTTACCCGTTCGTGAGATATACGTAATTAAAAGGAGCCACTTTTTGGTTTTTTCGAATAACGGTAAATTGCAAATATCTCAAAAGCGGTACCATAGAATCAAAAATGAACTCGATTTTCGAAATCAGGGGGTGGTTTTACATACGAATTTCATAACGGCGTCTCTGGTAAATTTTGGCCGTCGACCAGTGTTATTGAACTAACACAGCGGCTAGCTCACATCAATGGAATGCCGGATATGAAACCCTTGTCCGTTCACAGCTAATAAATTCTGCTTATTATTTATACAACCTAGAATATGAATGAACCAAATATTCCCATTTCACATGAATATCGATCTGCTGACTTTGCATACAAATCTACATGCATGCATATTAATACAAATCTACATGCATGCATGGTAGTACAAAATACATATATGCATAATAATACAAATCTACATATATGCATATTAATACAAATCTACATGTATGCATGGTAATACAAATATACATATATGAATAATAATACAAATCTACATATAGGCATAGCAATGCAAATCTACATATATACTCTGTAATACAAATGTACTTATTTTTAGTTGTTAGTATTAGGATATTTATAAATGTTTAGGTTAAGTAATTAGATATAAAAAGGGAAATAATTTTTATAATAAAGTGAATATTGATCTGACCTCCAAAGTAAACACATCTTTTGTTTTTATTACTTTTCAATCAGCAGTGTCATCAGGAATTTCAGCTGATATAAGGTTATCGATTTGATACGGAGTTATTTTATGTACCAGCCAAATTAGTATATGTGCGTGCGGCAATCCCGTTTTCTGCCATTCGATGGAGTACATATGGCAACGCACCTCCCCATATACATACAATTTCACAATTAAATGCATAAAGGTTTTACATTTTGGCCGAAAAACACGCACAGTAATGTCATGACGATCGGACATGTCGACTGTCCTGCAAATAAATTGTTTTTGATGTCATCCCACTGCGGATTACATGTAAATGTAATGAACAGATCCGGCCGGCCGTATTTTATAAGCTTTTATTTAGTTTCACTTTTGTTGTCTGTAATGGAATCTTGCAAGTTAAATTTGATACACTTCCCGGTGTCCGATTGAGCTGAAATTTTGCACACATTTGTATTTACTTTGGCATAACAGCCTAAGTCCCATACAAACCCGCCGGCACATATCCGTGGATTGTGATATTTGGACGTGGTGAATCACGCGTGTCACGCGTGGTGAATCTCAACGCTTGCGAAAAGCGGGGACCCAACCCTCTGTTGTATTTCTGTGTATAACCAACATAGCTGAATTTTTAAGGCTGTTTAACGCTGTAATCTTTTCTGTAATTTATTTTGCTTTTGGAAAAATTACCTATTTGAAAAAAGCTGGCTGAAAAATATTGGCATAACAGCTTAAGTTAAATCAAGAATGGAAAATCTTGGAAAATTTGAGCAGACGTGGCAATTTCGCGCGTCCGTTGAACGAAATATTGACAATCTGCTGATCATCGCTAGGAAATTAGCGACATTCCATCAACTAATCAGCACTTTAGCATTACTACTGTTATTATTTGGCCGCTCAAAGACACACATATTAATTGTGCATTAAATATACAAATACACCATAATAATTTACACGGCCAAAGCCATAATAATTTACACGGGTCATCAATTCTTTCTCTGATTCAAAATCTGAACTACCAGCGCTACCGTCAACAGCTCAGTGTCATCATTGCCAGTAGCGCCAATAACACCAAACTCGTGCCTGACACACAAAAGTCGTTTCACTCAATAGTGCAAGTAAAATATACTACGCACTCACTACTAAGTAGCGTCAAAAATTCGCTTGGAGTCATTTCGTCAATGAGCTACCATTGAGCTGGCACCGCATTGGCGCTGGCGCCATGCAATTTACATCACTAAAATTGCGCGAATGCCCAGGCTCATGACTTTGTTAATCCAGATGGTGAAAACGAATATTCAAAGGAATGCAACCTTGCAAACAACAGCCGTCATTTTCAAAGTGTAAAAATTCTGTGATACAACAAACGCTAACGCGGTTAGGCTCTTATCGGTAAGTGTTGCATACTTTCCTGCGCACTTGATTTTGTTTTACAGATTTTTGGCGATGGAATTTTAGCTAAGCGAAAGTTGGAATATTAGCCGTGTTTTTTTATACACGCGTATAGGTTTACGTTTGCGCGTGAAAAAAACGCCTATCCTCTCTTACATAATGCTTAAGAGACCCATCTAGCGGCAGTGGTTAAACAACTAGCTACAGCTACAGCGTGTACCGAAAATCGGAGACACGACCCTCTGTTGTATGCCTGTGTATAACATATAGCTAAATCCGTTGCGATGAATTGTGGACACACATAGAATACATAGAATTAGTGTAGGGGGTGAAACAAAAACACATATTTCAGTTACATCTGCGTATAATGCGTATTAGAATTTATTAGTAAACATTTTATGCGCAGCAACTTCAGAGGTGTATTTAAAGTTTGGCGCTTAGCAGTCCATATAAATTATAAGCGTATAGACGTTTACGTGTAAAAAAAAATACGGCTATTATTTTAAAACAGATTTAACACACAGAGCAGAGATCTGCAATGAGTATTTGTAAACTGAACGCCACATAGGCCAAGTCACAATAAAATATGATTTTAAGTTAGTTAACACTGTTTGACACAATTTTATATGTGCTCTCTGTCAAAAGCCGAGTTAGGTCTTTAGCAGGTATTCGAATCGAAGAACTTGACTGTTCAAAGTTGACTTCGAAGAAACCCTCTAATGTTAATGCATTAAAAGGAATGGATAGAATGAGAAACGTTACAAATAACTAAGTAAAGTTTACGCAACTAATTTAAACAATATTTTACTCTACTAAAAATAAAAAAAAAATCATATTTAAATTAAATTTAAGAAAAAGGCTTTTCTAAGAACAAGCTTCTATTAATTGTTAATAAAACGAACTAAAAAGTAAAAAATAAAATTAAAGAAAAAAAAACTTTTTTAAAAATAAGCTTTTATTATTTTGGTTAATAAAATTAACTACAAAGTAAACAATAAATTGACTCTAAAGAAATATAACACTTTATAAGTTCATTGTAAGCTTAAACGATAATTAGGCTTTTTCGTCTGCGACAAAAAAATTCTATATCGTACATAATTATATATTTTTAACATTAAAACTTTACACCTAAATTATTAAAGCTTACAGTTTATATCACAGTCCTAATTGTTCTAATAAAAGCGTGTTACATTGCGATAGCAAGAAAATGAGATCCTAAATGTTCTTAATTATACCATCAAAATTTAACACGTTTTTTATTAGAACAATTTGGACTTTGATATAAACTGTAAGATTTAATAATTTACGTGTAAAGTTTTAATGTTAAAAATATATAATTATGTACGATATAGAATTTTTTGTCGCAGACGAAAAAGCCTAATTATCGTTTAAGCTTACAATGAACTTATAAAGTGTTACACTTCTTTAGAGTCAATTTATTGTTTACTTTGAAGTTAATTTTATTAACCAAAATAATAAAAGCTTATTTTTAAAAAAGTTTTTTTTTTCTTTAATTTTATTCGTACATAACACATTACGTCTTGTGCATATTCGTTCATATTCCGTGGGCTACCGATATACGAAGATGGCAATGTAATTAAACGTCCGATGTCATTAATATTAGCATCATTCGCTATCGCATCTTGCAAACGAATATATTGTTCAGATCTTAATTTACGAATAAAAATGCATGGCACTAACTTTTTTCTGTACATGTAGACCTAAAACTAAGTGCAAAATGTGACTTAAGAAATTTATACAAATGATGAAATATCAACACACTGAAAATATTATTTACTTGTTCGTGGATCAATCATTGGTATATTGATATGGTAGCCATCGTCACCTTTCCAATGCAATATTGGGTATTGTAATGCGTCGTAACTACGATTAAGTTCCGAAACACGTTGCAATTGATCATTTCTGCGATGAAGTATAATATCACGGCATTGAAACTGATCACCAAGAATTAAAATTGCAACCTCATCAATTGTCGGTGCATTAAATCGCCTTTAATGCTCTCCAAAAGGTATTTTATCAGCCCTTATTACGATTTTGTGATTATCAGATGGCATACGATCGAGAGCAATTTTGAACAATTGAACTAATGCGTTATGCTGATGGAAAAACTTTTGCAGCTCACAAATTATTTCTCGTCGTGTATTCAAAGCAATTGCGCAACGTTTATCCAATTCACGATTTTCATCACCAATAAAATAAATTTGCAAAAATTTATAATCAACGTCGGGGTATGGCAATAATGAACCAGCTTGATGATAAATTTGGCCCTGAATCGGCAACATGTATGCAATTTTAGGTATATGTTGCATAATAATTTTTAAAACTATAGAATACGTTTATGAATGAATATGACTCAAAAAGTGCTTCGAATTTTCAGAAGTCCCAAAAATTAATGAAGACAATGGTTCGGGTGGAGTTTCTAATGCTGGCAATTTCACTATGCCATTAGCACAAGACATGCCTGGCGTTTCACCTGGAAATTTGGCCGCATCACAATGTGGACATATTGCGTCCATTATTCCAATATATCCGTACATACTGTAATCAATCTGACTGTTGTAATTAAAAGCCGCACGCATAATTTCAGGTACTACAGATCTATTTCGTGCATTACGTCTACGCTGCGATGCATTAGCTTGTGCTCATTCATCTGGAGTCTGTGATCGCCGTTGTAATGCCGCAGCATTTGCATGACGCGTTCGGCGACCTATATTTCCTCGTGTGGGTCGGGGCATTTTTCTTTCAATTAAAAAAGAATAAATTAAATTTAAAAAAAATTCTACATTAATAGTGGTACACCATATTTTTTTTTTTTTTTCAAATAAGGAAACGCACATGCATTCGTGTAATTCACTTCAACAGTTCAAAACTTACCGTTTTTTGCTCGGAAATTCGCTTTGCGCTATATTTCTTCTTTTCACAAATTCACACAAACTTCAATTGGTCTATATCTCGAGTCCTTAGTTACCCAGTTACCTTACAATGGATACTCATGTAGTTCAAACACATCCTAGGGTTATACGGGTCCACGTTTGGTCTATACCTCGAGACCCTAGTCACGGAGGGGCATGCAAAATAATCTATCCTATAGCAATCATCAACAGCTCCCATTTGCTACCCATATTGTACAAACACATCTTAAAGTATCCGGGTCCACGTTTTGGTCTATAACTCGAGACCCTAATCACGGAGGGGCATGAAAAATAATCTATACTATAGAAATCATCAACAGCCCCCATTTGCTGCCCATATTGTACAAACACATCCTATAGTTATCCGGCTCCACGTTTTGGTCTATATCTCGAGACCCTAGTCACGGAGCGGCATGAAAAATACTCTATACTATAGCATTCTTCAACAGCTTCCATTTGATACCCATATTGTACAAACACATCATAGGGTTACCCGGGTCCACGTTTTGGCCTATATCTCGAGACCCTGGTGTCCGATCCTTAGAATTTCAAAACACAAACCATCTACTGAATAGTCAGAACAAAGCCTAAAAATTTGGTTTGGATAGGTGAGCCCGTTTTGAGTTATAAAATCACAACGAAAAATGGCATTCATTTTTATACCCAGCTGAGCAGAGCTCACAGAGTATATTAACACACAAACTTCAATAATTATTAAACAAAAACACTATTTGCATTTTTATGTAATAATTTGCACCGCGGTAATTTCGGACACTACTGAACGTGTTGAGCTGCTTCGTTTATTCTACTAACGAATGGTGTTGAGGCCAAAGAAAACGCTCCAGCGATGTTTACACTCCAATGTCATTTATCCTCCTAATTTGAATTTTCTTAATGCTAAGAGCCAAAGCTATATATGGATATCTATTAAAAATATTCGTGTATTTCTCTATGCCAAAAAAATGCACCGTAATATTGTTCGATGTCTTTTCAAAGCTTACTTTGTTTGTCGATCTGCCTGCTACATACACACATGTTGATATAAATGTAATACAAGTAAGTTTGTCGGTGGGAGAAATAAATAAGCTAGTTAAGACGAAAGTACATAAATTTTGAGAGCGAAAGAGCGTAACTAAGTAGGTAACAAATCGTTTAGTAAATGACTAAACTATTATTGATGTATGTATGTTAATATGAAAACGTATAATCCGCTGGCTAAGTGGGATGGATCTGACCAAAAAAATGGGTTTTTGGTGTGTTTTCAAAATAATTTCACCATATATTGAGTGCTTTTCAGCGCCTTCAGGTAAAAAGATTGTATTGTTATGTGAATGAATGAATATACCATTTTAACTGGTTGTAGTACATAAGAATGCAATCTCTTAACCTAAAGGTGAGTTCCCAATTGGTCTATATCTCGAGTCCTTAGTTACCCAGCGAAAAGAAAAGCCCTCATTTTATTAGCATTTATCAACAACTTACAATGGGTACTTATGTGGTTCAAACACATCCTAGGGTTATCCGGGTTCACGTTTTGGTCTATATCTCGAGACCTTAGTTACACAGCGAAAAGAAAAGCCCTCTTTTCATTAGCATTTATCAACAACTTACAATGGATACTCATGTGGATCAAACACATCCTAGGGTTATACGGGTCCACGTTTTGGTCTATACCTCGAGACCCTATTCACGGAGGGGCATGCAAAATAATCTATCCTATAGCAATCATCAACAGCTCCCATTTGCTACCCATATTGTACAAACACATCCTAAAAGTATCCGGGTCCACGTTTTGGTCTATAACTCGAGACCCTAATCACGGAGGGGCATGAAAAATAATCTATACTATAGAAATCATCAACAGCCCCCATTTGCTGCCCATATTGTACAAACACATCCTATAGTTATCCGGCTCCACGTTTTGGTCTATATCTCGAGACCCTAGTCACGGAGCGGCATGAAAAATACTCTATACTATAGCATTCTTCAACAGCTTCCATTTGATACCCATATTGTACAAACACATCATAGGGTTAACCGGGTCCACGTTTTGGCCTATATCTCGAGACCCTGGTGTCCGATTCTTAGAATTTCAAAACACAAACCATCTACTGAATAGTCAGAACAAAGCCTAAAAATTTGGTTTGGATAGGTGAGCCCGTTATGAGTTATAAAATCACAACGAAAAATGGCATTCATTTTTATACCCAGCTGAGCAGAGCTCACAGAGTATATAAACTTTGTTCGCATAACGGCAATCTGTAACGGCATAAACTAATCGAGATAGATATAGACTTCTTATATATCAAAATGATCTGGGCGAAAAAAGAAATTTATTTAGCCATGTCCGTCCGTCCGTCCGTCCGTAAACACGATAACTTGAGTAAATTTTGAAGTACCTTGATGAAATTTGGTATGTAAGTTCCTGGGCACTCATCTCAGATCGCTATTTAAAATGAACGAAATCGGACTATAACCACGCCCACTTTTTCGATATCGAAAATTTCGAAAAATCCAAAAAGTGCGATAATTCATTACCAAAGACGGATAGGGCGATGAAACTTGGTGGGTGGGTTGACCTTATCGGTAGGAGCATAAGTTCTAGAACGGTAATTGTTTCCTGTGAAAATGGGCGAAATCGGTTGAAGCCACGCCCACAGTCGACGCAGTCGACCGTCTGTCCTTCCTCACGGCCCTTAACAGGATAACTTGAGCAATAATCAATATATCTTTACTAAACTTAGTTCACGTACTTAACTGAACTCACTTTGTCTTGACATAAAAAATGGCCGAAGTCCGACTATGACCACGCCTACTTTTTCGATATCGAAAATTACGAAAAATGAAAAAAATTCCATAATTCTATACCAAATATGAAAAAAGGGATGAAACATTGTAATTCGATTGGTTTATTGACGCAAAATATAACTTTAGAAAAACTTTGTAAAATGGGTGTGACACCTCCCATATTAAGTAGAATAAAATGAAAAGTTTGCAGGGCGAATCTGGGCAGGGATACTGTTCGTGGTATTACATATATAAATAAATTAGCGGCACTTTAGCATTCACTCATTAATTTATTCATTCATTTGTACAAACATATATTTAAACCCGTTTGGAATGTCTTAAAATATATTGACTCTTACATACATATTCATACATTTGTACATATGTATATTTTGGCTCATTTTCGTATGGCATGAGATTCTATTGACACATTCATTCATTTGTACAAACATATATTTTGTACACCGTGCATCATACGGTAACCTGATCATTGGCATGTCACTATTTAGAGCTTGCTCACGACAAGCCTTTACCTGAAGACAAATTATTAACATGATTCATTTATGCTTGCGTTGCACATTCCACAGCCAATTTTAATTATGCTTAGAATGCAGTTCCCAGGGAACTGAATTGAATGCATATGTGTGTTATACTTAGTTTGTAAGTATTAGTGTAAGTAAGTATTTTTGCTCATAGAAATTTTGTATAAAAGAAAACAACTTTTGAATAAAAAACAGAATTAAACCTGCTGCCGTTTCAATTGGCAGTAAATTCTATCTGGTGCCGCTAACTGGGCACTGCAACCTAGATTTCGATTTTCTCTTATCCGCAAACATTACATGGCGATCCTGCCATTTCCTTATTATCCTTTAGAACTGCTAAATTAAATAGGTAGCTTCCCTCGTCTGCTGCTTGAAATATAGGCAGACTTCCTCTAAAAAAAATCCTGCGAAATTTGAAACAGAACAAAATATCAAAATTACGGCGATATAACAAAAAAAAAAAAAATTTCGAGGAATTACCGATAAAGAGACACCCATCAAGAAGATGATAGATTATTATGAACACATGGAATTGAAGCGTAATTGTAGAGAAGTGGAATAGACCTTGGCCTTCAGACACACATCAAGGAGATAGCAGATTATTATGAACACATGGAATTGAAGCGTAAGGCATAGAGAAGTGGAATAGAACTTGGGATAAAGACACACCAAGAAGACATGGAATAGACCTTAGGCTGCAGACGCACATCAAGAAGACAAACGGAGAAAACAGATTATGTATGTAATTATCTAGGTAGTTTATTTTAGAAGCATTTGGCAACCTAACGGCTGCCAGTTTACGGGAAAAAGTAGATTTTTGCTAATAAAATTAAGATTTTTTTTCTTCTCGCTCTAACTTTTTCAATGAATGAAATCAATAATCAAAAAGAATTTGACGCAGTATTCGTGCGTTGTTGTAAATCTATTGAGGAAGAAGTAAATAAATTAGAAAAAGCAAAAGTATTGGATTAGTAGAAGAAGAAAAAAGTTAGATTTTTTTTACTTTTGTTTAAACAATTTGGCTGATATAAGAAAGGAATCAAGTATTTTTTTTTTTTTTGATAAAGATCGAATGTAAATATTTCATAGTTTTACTGAAAAGTAGAATTTTTTAAATCCATTCATTCGTTTATGAGTTATAGCTGTGTAAACAAAAATTTTATAATTTTTGCTACATTTTGGCAATTTTCCACGCCCCTATAATATATATCTTCAAATTATATTAACTGAACCATCTCACGTAGCTAAGCTTTCAAATGCAGAAAACCGTTTTAAAGTCGGAGTATTCTGTCTGAAGTTATGTGCATACATAACATTTAGCGACTTTATTTTATAAGATTTATAGATGTAGTAATATTTTGGCAGTCAGATTGACAAACCGACGCTGTCGATCAGTCATGCTGATCGATACGTGAGCTGGTCAGTGTGACGCATACGGGTTAAACAGCTGTAACTGGATACGACTCCTCGCTGAGTTCAATATAACTTATCTATTCCGCTATGAGTTATTTGCGTGTAGCCGAAAGTGAAATTAATTTGGTTGTACATAAAATGTATTACAAGCTAGACTCATTCTGGCATTTACATAAATACAAATACCTTGTATGTAAGGCGTGTTGTGGTAATTCCACACGATCCACCTTAGGAAGGTCGTATATAATTGAAAACGATTGTATATGATCCTTAAAGTGACTTAATGACCCACTTAGAGTTTACAAAATTTTAATTGCTTTTTAGTTTTCTATTGTAATTTATTGCATTGCGGTAACTTGATATTGAGAGTGAATAGTTTGTTTACTTATTTTTATATCCGTTTACACTTGCTTCACATGTGTGATTTTGAGCTGACTTTTTTTTCTCTTTTTCTCATGTGCACACTTTTTATATGCATTTAAGGGAGGAACGTATATAATTTGGCGCCTAATTACATACGGTCATCCTATTGTCATTGATATAAGTGTGCCATGCTGTTTCATTTTACTTTTAATGAATATGTTTGTTTATGTGTTTTCTGTTTTTATTTATTTACTCTTGCTATAAATTTGAATAGTTATGCTGACTTTGGTTTTTGTTTGTATATATTGTGTGTATACTTATAATTATGAGTAGAGTGGAATGCTTATAGTAAATATATATTTTTTTTCCAAGTTATTTAAATTGACGCTTTATACTGATTTAAGCCTATTCTTATGGATTACTATTTCTTTGATTTTGTTTGTCCTATCACTATTTCTTTCCTATTAGGTATTAATGTATAGTTATTATTTTTGTCGATACTTTTTACTTTATAATTTCCTTTATATCTATTATCTAGCGTATAGGCTGCTTCTTCTCTAACTAACACTAAGTCTCCTATTTTTATTTCCTTACTCTTGCTACTTTTATCATAATTAAATTTTTGTTTTTCTTTTACATCTTTTACTAATTTTCTAGCTCTTTGTTGTGCTACTTGAAGTCTATATTTTACTTCCTTGTCGTGAGCTTCGTGATTACACAATGGTTTATTTTGTTTTCTTTAAGAAATTCAAAATTCTGGGGATTCTTTCCAAATATCAGCTCAAAAGGACAATATTTATGTATGGTTGATGCCGCAGTATTGTAACAATATGCGAAATACGTGAGGTATTCATCCCAATCTTTGTCACTGGATATGTATGAGAGTACATATTCATTGAATGTCCTATGACTGCGTTCTACGGTACCTAAAGTTTAATGATGGTACGGTGTTGAGGTTTTGTGCTCAATTTTTAGCGGTTTACACAGTTCTTCAAATAAACTATTTTTGTACTCTGTGCCCATATCCGTTAAGATTGTTTTCATTGGTCCATAACTCAAAATGAAGTGTTCAAACACGGCTTTAGCGACTATTGCTGCGTGTTTGCTTGGAACTGGGATTGCTACCAAGTACTTGGTTAGATCACATATAATGCTAACAGCATATTCGTTTCCATTTATGGATTTCGGTAGTGGTAGTGGTAGATAAGTTATATTAAACCCAGCGGGGAGCCGTATCCGTTTACAGTTGTTTAACTCATAAGCGTCACACTCACTAACTCACATATCGAGCAGCATGCCTGATCGACATCGTCGGTTTGTCGGTGCGAACCATTATTACATAGTTTAGGTAATAAGAATATTCTGCTGACTAGGTATATAGAAATAGAATATAGTTATTTTTAGTGTGTAAGTATTGTATGTAAATATGGTAATAGTATTGTAAGTAATTTTTCTATAAAGAAAAAAAATTATTCAGTAATAAAGAACAATCTGATTTTAGCGCTGCACTTTAGCGCACATCCAAATTCTTTTGTCTTTAATTGTATTTAGAAGATATTACATGGCTATCCTGCCAAACTAGATTAAACTTGGCAAAATTGCTAAACAATCTAGTTGGAGGAAGATCCTGCCGGTCTAGATCAATAGTTAGCAAAATTGCTAAAGATCTGAATGCCCAGAGATCCTGTCCATTTTTAAACAGTTAAAAAGTTTTTGTTAATTAATGAAAATAAAAGACAAAACGGAGAATACAAATCAGATTGGAATAGTTACAAATGGAACCCTTTCGCAAGGATTAGGTAAAGAAGTAAACTAAACATTGAAATTGGTAACCAACTGGCAACGAGCGGCCAAGATTCAAGTGGAATATAGAAGTCACCACAAAGGAAAATTTCGAATGGCAATTAATAATGTTAAGTATGTTTAAAAATTAGAATAAATTGGGTGGCCCTGAGACGCTTCACCATTAGCAAAAATTATATTTTTGCTTAGGATTTTTTTTTATATATACTAGGAAATTTTAGAAATAATTTAAGTAGAATTAAAAAAAAATAAATGTAAAAATTTAAAGAAAAACCGAAAACAAGTTTTATAAAAAAAGGGATTTATTAAATGTAAATGAAAAATAAATTAAAATTCAAAATTTAAATAAATAAATTGGAATGTTTAGAACGTTTTATAAAATATTCAGTTAACTTTCGACATATATAAGTTTCAGTTATTCCTTGGTTATGAACGAAATAAAAACAGAGGAGGAATTCCATAGAAAACACAATCAAAGGTTTTATAAAAATTTCAGAAAACATTTAAAAAATAAAGCCGACAAGCAAGGTCCGAGACCTATCACTATAGAAGAGAATCGGCGAAGGAACAAATTGCATAAAACAGAAGAAATACCAAAAGTACCTGCCCGAAAATCCAAATAAGAAAGCGGGGAGGTAGACAATTTAAGAAAAGAAAAGAAATAGCTGAAACTTACAAAATTCTAAATGTTACAACAAATACAGCAGATAAGATTAAATTAAAAGAAAAAATCCAAGAATAAAAAAAAAAAAAAACTTTTTTGTCCAATTTATTCAATTTAATAGAAAATGGTAAGGAAAATTCACTAAAATGTTCCGGTGGACTAAAAAAGCTCAAGGCATAATGATAGTAATAGCCGGATATGAATTTGGTAAGGAAAATACTGAGAAAAGTCCTGCAGATAGATTAATCAAATTTGAACCATAATTAAGTGTAGAAAATAAAGGAGAATACCCAGATAAATGGTTAACTATTTTTGCACGCGTAATTACATTCTTGATTGCCACACTTGCAATTTTAATAAAAATTTACATAAAAAGTAAATTGGGACAATCAAATAATGTACAACAACGCATTTTAATAAAATTAATAAATGGTAAGAAATTTAGAAATTATAATAAGAAAAAATTAAAGTGGAAAAAGCATACAAATGCATAAATAAAAACACCACGATAAAGCCAGAAACTATAGTTACACATTTAAACACAATCGCAGAAGCCCTAAATAATATAGGTCAGGTAATCAATACGGTAAATAATATACTCACTAAAGAACACCAAAACGAAGCTTACTAATTATTTTCCCACGTACGTGATAAATTATTATCCTCATTAGCGAGATAAACATAGAAATACCCATACCCACTACGATAGAGGAAAATCTCCAAGTTGATTTTAACTCAGTTCTAACCGAACCTTCACGAAACCGCACCGCTTCACCAGCATTGAATCAAACTTCATCAGTGGAAGAACATAAACCACTACATATCCCACTCATAAACGTCACAATGGCAAAAACAGTAGTAAAATTTATCAAAACTGCCTCATCAGTGCTACCAGAGTTTGATGGCAAGCCTGAAAATTTACACAGTTTCTTAGATGCCCTTGATATTCTCGACCAAATCAAGGATAATCATGAAGCCTTAGCGATAACCATGATAAAGACCAAGCTAAATGGCACTGAAAGACATTTTATTAGCACCGAAACTACAATTGCACAAATAAAATTGAAATTGAGAACGGCAATAAAAGGCGAATCAGTGGAGGTTTTGACAGCAAAACTCATTAATATCCAACAGCGCAGCAAAATGCAAACCAATATACTGCAGAAATAAAGAAAATTACTAGATCATTAGAAGGAGCTTATATCTCGGACGGACTTAATCCAGACTTAGCAACGAGATATTCGACACAAGCAGCAGTAAAGGCTATGTGAAAAACTGCTCGATTGATAAAGTAAAAATGATAATGCAAGCAGGAACGTTCACAACAATGAACGATGCAATTTCCAAATTTACAAATAGCTGTACAGAAATTACAGGCAGCTCAAATACTATTTTAAAAATTCGTCAACAAAATTAATACCGGAGTAAATTCCGTGGAGGTTACCAAAGTAACAACTATGGAGGTTACCGAGGTAGGAGGTTTAGACCCCAGCCAAGATACAACAACAACTTTAGATTAAATAACTATAATAATAATTCCCAAGGAAGATCGCAAAACCAAAATAATAATATACCCTACAATCAGACACGAAATGTACGCAGTTGTAACCAGCAGGAAAACCAGGAAACTCCACTTCAAAATCAGTAGATAGAAAAATATGTGTACCAAATCTACACTTAAATAGTTATATATCTACAAAAACTTCATTAAATAACTCAATTACAAATTTTTTTTGTAGACACAGGTGCAGACATCTCCACCATTAAAAAGAATCAAATAATTAATCATGCAAAAATAAATACAGAACAAATAACAGACTTAAAGGGCATTGGTCAGGATATAACCAGTACATTAGGCACAGCTAAAGCTGATTTGAAAGGTGATGACCTTCTAATTTACCATAAATTTCACGTCGTAGAAGACGACTTTTCAATACCGTGCTATGGAATAATAGGTTTGGACTTTATAAAGAAATATAATTGTATTCTAGACTATAGCAAAACAGAGGATAAATTAATCCTAATCCCATATGATTTTTCCCAAACAATCACAATGTATCTAACAAATTACCCGTCTGCTAACACAATTACGATCCCTGCTAGATCTGAAGTCATTAGACAAGTAACAGTAAACACTGATAATAAAAACATCTGCATACCCCATCAACAATTATCTGAAGGTATTTTTATAGCGAACACAATCACAAATAAAGTTGAAACTTTCGTCAGAATTATTAATACCACACATAAAAACAAAACCAAAAATTACAAAATAAATACTGAAAATTTAGATGACTACACTTTAGTTAAAACAAGCACACACAATAAACATAGTGTCGCGGATATTAGCATCACTAAGCTATACCATCACTAAGGCCATGCTAAGCAGTATTTACGTCAATAATCAAATCAAGTATACACATATATAAGGCAGCCCAGAGAGATGTCACACACATATGCATTTACTTATACGCCTATGTGTACTCGAGACACTGTAAACTACAAACATTCACATCAATAATTCAATCATTATGTAGCTACATAAACGAACAAATAATTGCGTCTACACATATGTACGTATACGAGCAGTGGAGCGGCAATGCACAAACACATGCATATATCTTATCTGAGTTGTCACAAGAGAGGGCAATAATTTGTGCACGTAGTTGTAGCTGGCGATTTTGTAGCCGAAACTAACTAGAAAGTTCTGGAATGGAAAAGCCTAGAAGTATGCAATTAGAAATCAAAAAGTATAAAAGGTGCGACAGTAAAGGCGAGGAGTTTGAGTTTGATTTGAGTTGTCAAGCAGTTACGACTAAGACGATACCTAGCGAGCAATAGCAGTATTATTTTGAATAGTGGAGTTTCATTTGAGCTATCAGCTTGGTTATTATTGTGAAGTATTTTAATAAAGGCCATTTTTCCATTATTCAATATTGGAGTTATTTATTCAACAGTTTAGCTATACGAACCTAGCAAAAGCGCAAATAAGAGGAATTTGCAGCAAAATCGTTACAATTGGTGTCAGAAGAGGAATGGTTGAATAAATTCCAGAGGACTACAAGGACATGGCAAAGTTCAGTGAATTGAAGATCCAGCAACTGAAGAAGGAGTTGGAGAGCCGTGGCTTGAATACAACCGGCAATAAGATCGAACTTCAAGCACGGCTACGAGAGGTAATGGAGTTGGAAGGAATTGATGTGGACGAGTATGTCTTTTATCCCGATGTGGACGAGCCAGCGACTAAATTCGAAGAGAAGATACAGACTCCGAATCCATTGGCAGGTGTAGACACTAACGCGATACTAGCAGTGCTGAAGCAAATGTCGTCACAAATATCAACCGATATGTCAACACAGCTCGAAGTGCAAAAGACAGATATAACATCTAAACTGGAATCGCAGGAGACACGCATAACATCCAAGATGGAAAAACAACTAGAATCACAGGAGAACCATATAACATCGAGGATTGAGGCACAAGAAACGCGTATGTCAGAAATGTCGACACAGATAACATCTAAGATGGAAACACAATTGGAAGAACAGAAGATATATTTGGCATCTCAACTGGAAGCACAAGAGGCACGTATATCTGAAATGTCGGCACAAATTTCGGAACAGGTATCATCGCAGCTCTTTGTGAAACTGGAAGAGCAGGATGCAAAAATTTTACAACTCGAGGACAAAATTGATGCCGAAATAGAAGCGTTAAAAGGTCGTATGGAGCAGTTACAACTAAACCGCCCAGCTGTTTCAGCAAGCAATCCAAAGGTAAAAACACCATCATTTGACGGTTCTGTTCCTTTCCAGGTCTTCAAGCTACAGTTTGAGAAGACCGCAGCAGTGAACAACTGGAATGCGGAAGATAAAGTTGCTGCACTCTTCGTGGCATTGAAAGGGCCTGCAGCGGAAATCTTACAGACGATTCCAGAGTACGAAAGGAACAGTTATGAAACATTGATGGCTGCTGTAGAACGACGTTATGGAAGCGAGCATAGGAAACAGATATTCCAAATTGAGTTGCAAAACCGTCACCAAAGAGCGAATGAGACTTTGCAGGAGTTTGCCTCGGATGTTGAAATGTTAGCTCATCTCGCAAATGTGGACGCACCCGTGGAATACACCGAGAGGGTAAAAATCCAGAGTTTCATAAATTGCATACGGGACGTGGAAACGAAGCGAGCTACATACGCAAACCCAAAGCTGACATTTGCTGAAACGGTATCACATGCATTGACTCAGGAAACGGCCTCACTATTGAGTAAACCAGCATACAAAGCTCATCGTGTGGAAGTGGAAAGACCAGATTGGGTAGACACAATTTTGGAAGCACTGAAGGGATCACAACAGAAAAATGCCGGAGTTATTAAATGTTTCAAGTGCGGCAACCCAGGTCATATTGCACGACATTGCAGCAGCGGTCCCAATAGCTCCAACAATGTGGGTGGTCGTAAACGCAGAGCAGAAGGTGATGAGCAAATCTCCAAGACCACTCAATCGTTAAACTAAATCGAGTCAGCCGCAAGGGGCGACAGCTGGCTCCCGCAATTGAATGCCCCATAATCTCTATCTCGCAGATTGGAAGAAGATCGAGCAATCTTACTGTTGGAGGACATGTGGACGGAAAGGAACGTTTACTGACTTTAGTTACGGGTGCATCTCATTCCATCATTCGAGCGGATTTAGTCAACAAAAAGATAAGACCATTGCTTGGAGCAAGATTACGTACAGCCACGGGAAAGGACACCCAGGTAATTGGAGAAGTAGAATGTGAAGCGCAATTGGGAACGTCACGGTAGTACACAATTTTATAGTGGCAGAAATTGTTGATGAAATCATAATTGGAGTGGACTTCTTAATCGACCAGGGCATCAAGATCGACATGCAAAGCAAGACGATGCGATATAAAAACATGGATGTACCACTTAATTTCGGCTACGAGAGAGGCTACAGCAGTAAACGAGTGCTGGTGGAAGAGAGTCAGCAAATACCACCAAAATCCGAAGCAGTCATTTGGGCAAAGGTTGATGGAGATTGTGGGACAAACAAATTGTGGGTTGTCGAAGCAGCAAACAAATCCGCACTAAACATACTTGTAGGAAAATCCCTGGCTATGACAAAACAAGATGGACGTATTCCGGTAAGAGTACTCAATGAGTTCAAGTCACCACTCAAACTGACTAAAGGAGCTATTTTGGGAAGATGCCAAGAGGCTGAAGTAGTTATTAACTGTGAACAGCTCCAGGAACACGTTTCAGCTAGTAATACTGATCTTTCAAATGACATCACGGCATGGACGCAGGGGCTAGAGGAAGCATATCAGAGTAAGGCAAAACAAATGCTCCTAAAGTACGCAAACATATTTGACCAGGATGATTCTAAACCAGGCCGCACCAACGTTGTGAAACATCAAATTGACACTGGAGATGCGAGGCCGATCCGTCAAGCTCCACGTAGTGTTCAACTGGCGAAATGAGCGACAGCGGCGTCATCGAACCATCAGCTAGTCCATGGAGCTCACCTTTAGTACTTGTAAAAAAGAAGGATGGAAAAATGAGGTTTTGCGTGGACTACCGGAAGTTGAATGACGTAACGAAAAAGGATAGCTACCCATTGCCAAGAATTGACGACACTCTGGACTCGCTATCTGGTACGAAATGGTTTTCCACACTGGACTTGAAAAGCGGCTACTGGCAAGTTAAAGTGAAGGAGGAAGATAAAGAGAAAACAGCCTTCAGTGTGGGTGATGGTCTTTGGCAATGTACAGTGATGCCTTTTGGACTTTGTAATGCACCAGCTACTTTTGAGAGACTCGTGGACCAGGTACTGAAAGGACTACATTGGAAAACATGCTTGGTGTATCTGAACGACATCATCGTATTGGGCAAGAATTTTGATGAGCATCTTAAGAACTTGGAGGAAGTTTTCCAGAGAATAGCTGGCGCTGGTCTAAAGTTAAGTCCCAAAAAGTGTGCGCTGTTTAAAAAGGAAGTAAATTATTTGGGTCACAAGGTAACGACAGAGGGCATCTGCACTGCGAACGAAAAGATAGAGGCTGTAAAGGATTGGCCAATACCACAGAACCTACATGAATTAAGAAGTTTTCTTGGGCTGTGCACATATTACCGCCGATTTGTACCAAATTTTTCCAGCGTAGCCCATAGCCTCCATGAGCTTACAAGAAAAAATAAAGCTTTTGAATGGAAGAAGGAGCAAGAAGTGGCTTTCCAAACATTGAAGGACCGTTTGTGCACTGCCCCAATGTTAGCATATCCGATTCCAGGAGCAACATTTATTCTAGATACAGATGCGAGTGGATATGCTATAGAAGGCGTTTTATCACAACTGGTCGATGGACAGGAAAAGGTAGTTGCATATTACAGCCGTTCGATTGGAAAACCAGAGAGGAACTATTGCGTTACGCGGAGAGAGCTGTTGGCATTAGTAGAGTGCATTAAACATTTTCACAAATACCTCTACGGCCAGCGATTCCGTGTCAGGACAGATCACGCAGCGTTGAAATGGCTTCTGCAGTTCCGTAATCCGGAAGGACAATTGGCACGGTGGATCGAGCGACTACAAAGCTATGACTTTTCCATTGAGCATAGAAAAGACAGTACCCATGGAAATGCTGATGCAATGTCACGAAGACCATGTAGTTTGGAATGCAAGCACTGTTCAAAGGCCGAGGCTAAAGAAGACATTATAGATGTCCGGCTAATGACTATAACGTGTACGGATGAATGGGACAAGGAACAACTAAGGAAGTCTCAGCAAGAAGATACAGATCTGTCACGTGTTATACAAGGGCTAGAACGTAACGAAAGATCAAGCAGAGGGGAGATGTCAGCAGTGAGTCCCATTGCGAAGTCATATTGGGCACAGTGGAACAGTTTAGAATTGATATCCGGTTGCTTGCATCGAGTATGGGAGAGTGAGGATGGTCAATGCAAGAAGAAACTGATAGTTGTTCCCAGAAAGAGGATTCCTAACGTGCTCAGCGAGCTGCACAATGGTCCAAGTGGAGGTCAGCTTGGAATCACGAAGACACTCGAGAAAATTAAGCAGAGATTCTATTGGGTTGGTTGCCATCAGTCGGTCGCCGAGTGGATTGCCAATTGCGAGGTATGCAACAGAGCGAAAGGGCCCAAAACACGAAGTCATGGCCAGATGAAGCAGTATATTTCAGGTGCACCCTTTGAAAAGATCGCCATGGATGTCGCAGGTCCTTTTCCTACTAGCAACCGCGGAAACAAATACGTACTGGTGGTTATGGATTATTTCAGTAAATGGCCAGAGGTATACCCAATCCCAAACCAAGAAGCAGAAACAGTAGCAGAAGTGGTTAAAAACGAGTGGGTTGCAAGGTATGGTGTACCAATAGAGTTACATTCTGACCAAGGCAGGAATTTTGAATCAGCTGTGTTCCAAGAAATATGCATGAAGCTGGGCAGTCGAAAAACACGGACAACTGCATTGCATCCTCAGTTCGATGGTATGGTGGAACGTTTCAATAGAACATTGGAGGAGCATTTAAGGAAAGTAGTAGACAAGTACCATAAGGACTGGGATACACACATATCATTATTCTTGATGGCCTACCGATCGGCAGTACATGACACAACGGGCCAAACTCCCGCAAAGGTAATTTTTGGCAATGACCTTCGACTGCCAGCTGATTTGAAGTATGGGATAGATGCCGATGCGGAGAGGAATGTCAAGAAATCCACTGATGTCTTGGAAGAAGAGCTGAGAGAGATACACGATCTGGTAAGGCAACGAGCAAAGATTATGAGCGACAAGATGAAAGCGAGGTACGATAAAGCAATTAATTCGGAAGGGTTTCAGGAAGGAGATTTGGTGCTGCTATACAACCCACAACGAAAAAAAGGTTTGTCACCGAAATTGCAGTGTAACTGGGAAGGCCCATACAAAGTTGTAAAACGGATCAACGATGTAGTGTACCGCATACAAACCACTACCAAACCACAAACCAAAATGAAAGTGGTTCATTTGGAAAGATTAGCAGCGTTTAGATCGAGAGATTTGTCTGATCGGGACGATCAGACTTAGGTGGAGGGCAGTGTCACGGATATTAGCATCACTAAGCTATACCATCACTAAGGCCATGCTAAGCAGTATTTACGTCAATAATCAAATCAAGTATACACATATATAAGGCAGCCCAGAGAGATGTCACACACAGATGCATTTACTTATACGCCTATGTGTACTCGAGAGACTGTAAACTACAAAAATTCACATCAATAATTCAATCATTATGTATCAACATAAACGAATAAATAATTGCGTCTACACATATGTACGTATACGATCAGTGGAGCGGCAATGCACAAACACATGCATATATCTTATCTGAGTTGTCACAAGAGAGGGTAATAATTTGTGCACGTAGTTGTGGCTGGCGATTTTGCAGCCGAAACTAACTAGGAAGTTCTGGAATGGAAAAGCCTAGAAGTATGCAATTAGAAATCAAAAAGTATAAAAGGCGCGACAGTAAAGGCAAGGAGTTTGAGTTTGATTTGAGTTGTCAAGCAGTTACGACTAAGACGATATCTAGCGAGCAATAGCAGTATTATTTTGAATATTGGAGTTTCATTTGAGCTATCAGTTTGGTTATTAAGCTATTCGTTGCACAGTTTGAGTGTTATTGTGAAGTATTTTAATAAAGGCCGTTTTTTGATTATTATTCAATATTGGAGTTCTTTATTCAACAGTTTAGCGATACGAACCTAGCAAAAGGGCAAATAAGAGGAATTTGCAGCAAAATCGTTACAATAGTAATGACAGAAAAATTAAAAAGATTAACTAAAAATTTCCCAAAATTAGCCAATTCCCTATTAACTTCATTATGCACAGAATTCATAGACATATTTGCACTAGAAACAGAACCCATTTCCTCTAATAATTTTTACAAGCAAAAACTACACATGAAAGACGACACACCAGTTTACATAAAAAACTATAGATTGCCCGAGACACAAAAAGGGGAAATAAGTAAACAGGTTAATAAATTTATCGAAGATGACATTATAGAACCCTCAATGTCAGGGTACAACAGTCCAATTTTACTGGTACTTAAAAAATAACTACCAGGCAATACAGAAAAAAGATGGAGACTGGTAGTTGACTACAGACAGGTAAACAAAAATTAGCTGCGGATAAATTCCCACCTCCAAGAATTGATGATATTTTAGACCAACTTGTAAGATCAAAATATTGTTCATGTCTAGATCTTATGTCAGGTTTACATCAAATAGAATTACACCCAGATTCCAGAGATATAACCCCATTCACAGCGGAAAATGGCACATATAGATTCAAAAGACTAACCTGTGGATTAAAAGTAGCACCAAACTCATTCCAAAGAATGATGACACTGGCATTTCAGGCCTCAAACCATCCCAAGCATTCCTCTATATGAATGATTTAGTTGTACTAGGGTGTTCAGAAAAACACATGCTGAAAATTTTAAGAGATGTTTTCTCCACGTGTAGGAAATACAACTTAAAATTACATCCAGATAAATGTCTATTCTTCAGCCAAGACGTAACTTATTTAGGACATAAATGCACAAGCAAGGGAACACTACCCTACCCAAGCAAATTTGAAACAGTTCAAAACTACCCAACACAAAAAACAGCAGATGAAATTAAAAGATTCGTAGCGTTCTGCAATTATTACAGAATATTTGTACCGAATTTCGCAGAGTACTCAAGAAAATTAACTAGGCTTTGTAGAAAGAATGTTTCCTTCAACTGGACAGAAGAATGTCAAAAGGCTTTTGTCTACTTAAAGGAATCATTAATTAGCCCAAAAATGTTGCAATATCCCGACTTCAATAAAGAATTCTGCATAAAAAAGGACGCTAGTGGGTATGCTTGCGGACCAGTTCTTAGCCAAGAGCACGATGGCAAACAGTTACCAATTGCTTACGCTTCTAGATCCTTCACAAAAGGTAAAACAAACAAAGCTACAATAGAAAAAGAACTAGCAGCAATCCATTGGGCCATAACTTTTTCAGACCATTGTAATGTTTGCGGATAAGAGAAAATCGAAATCTAGGTTGCAGTGTCCAGTTAGCGGCACCAGATAGAATTTACTGCCAATTGAAATGGCAGCAGGTTGAATTCTGTTCTTTATTCAAAAGTTGTTTCTTTTATACAAAATTTCTATGAGCAAAAATACTTACTTACACTAATACTTACAAACTAAGTATAACACACATACGCATTCAATTCAGTTCCCTGGGAACTGCATTCTAAGCATAATTAAAATTGGCTGTGGGATGTGCAACGCAAGCATAAATGAATCATGTTAATAGTTTGTCTACAAGTAAAGGCTTGTTGTAAGCAAGCTCTAAACAGTGACATGCCAAGGCTCAGGTTACCGTATGATGCACGGTGTACAAAATATATGTTTGTACAAATGAATAAATGTGTCAATAGGATCTCATGCCGTACCAAAGCGAGCCAAAATATACGTATGTACAAATGTATGAATATGTATGTAAGAGTCAATATATTTTAAGACATTCCAAAACGTGTTGAAATATATGTTTGTACAAATGAATGAATAACTTAATGAATGAATGCTACATCATCCGCCTTTGAAAGAGTATGCATATATAATTTTGTGCACGAATTATCTATGGCTACTCAATTTAGGTTAATGGTTTTGAATCCGTTTGTGCTTACTTTGCTTGTTGGGTTTTTTTTTTTTTTTTGTGACATTTAGCTTGATTTCCAAAGAATAGTTTACATTTGTTTTTTTTTTCTCTTTCGTTTTGTTTTATTTTTGTGTTTTTCTTTTGCATACAATAGAAATTTTCTTTGTGTTTACAAAGTTAAAGTGCTCTTATTCTATGAGTTTAAGTCTATTTTTATGTATTACAATTTTCTTATTTTTATTAGTTTGATTTATGTTTTCTACGTTTCTATTTTCTACATTTTTTTTATCGATATTTTCTACCTTATAGGGAGTTAATGTAAAATTATTGTTTTCATCGATATTTATTACTCTAAAGATCCTTTTTACCTACTATCTAACTTATGCCCTGATTCATTTTTTACTAACACTAAATTTCCTAAATTTATTTCTTTATATTGTGTTTTCCTATCATAACTAATTTTTTGTTTTTCCTTAGCCTGTTTTACTAATTTATATGCTCTATCTTGCGCTATTTGTAACCTATACTTAATTTCATTGTCGTAAGCCTCATAATTGTATAATGGGCTTACTGTGTTTTCTCTTAAAAAGTCGTAAGTCTAGGGGTTTTTGACAAATACTAGTTCGTATGGACAATAAGTATGAACTGTAGATGGGATAGTATTGTAACAATACGCAAAATATTTAAGATATTCATTCCAATCATTTTTGTCAATGGATATGTAGGAACGTACGTATTCATTGAATGTTCTATGACTGCGTTCAACTGTGCCTAAATTTTGATGGTGGTAATGTGTTGACGTTTTATGGTTTATTTTTAGAAGCTTGCATAATTCTTCAAATAAGCTATTTTTATATTCGGAATTTATCTGCGGTTAATTTTTTATTTACTTGTCTGTAATCTAAAACCATTCTCCATCTTCTTTCTTGGTTATTCGGGAGTGATTTCTTCGGTACTAATAAAATTGGACTATTGAATTCTGAAATCGTAGGTTCTGTTATGTCATCTTTAACTAATTTGTTTATTAATTTCACTCTTATGAGCTTCTGGTATTCTATAATTTTTTACATAGACTGGGTTATTGTCTTTCATATGAAGTTTTTGTTTGTAAAAATTAAAAGTGGTAATTGGTTCTGTTTCCAATGAAAAAATGTCAATGAATTCCGCACATAATGCATTAAGTGCTTTATTTGCAAATTCTCGAAAATTTTTGTTTAATCTTTCTAATTTTTCTTTATTGTTGGCCTCATTCCCGAGTTTTTTATTTTTAACTATTGTATAATCATTCAAATTTTCTGTACGAATATTAAAATATTGAAGTGTTGCATTTTAATCTGTTGTATTTATAATTCTAACGAATGTTTGTTGTGAATTTGCTAGTATGTTTGCAATAAAAATACCTTCAGACAATTTTTGTTGTGGGATTAGTAAATCTGAATTGTTATTTTCTAGGTGAATTTGTCGAACTACTTCTGATCGTGCGGGAATTTAAATACTATTAATTGTTGGTTTGTTAGTCATCTTAATTATTATGTTTTCTGGGTAGTCATATGGTCTTATTATTAGAGTGTCACCTTCTGTTTGATAATCTAAAATGCAATTATATTTTTTAATGAAACCTAATCCCAATATTCCATCGCATGGGATTGGGAAATTGTCCTCTACTACGTGAGATTTGTGTCTAAGCTTTTAAGTCCGCTTTAGCCGTGCCAATAGTGCTTGTTATCCCTTGACCAATTCCTCTTACATCTGTTTTTTTGAGAATTATTTATTGTGACATTACTGTCAATTTGACACTTTTTTATTATTGAAATATCCGTTCCCGTATCGATTAGGAGGGTTGATATGGAATCATTCAAAGTTGTTCTGGAAGATATGTAGCTATTAAGGTGTAAATTTTAATTATTTAAATTTTTTATTTATTGAGGTGGGGTTTGTTGGTTTTCCTGTTGTGTAGCATTTCGGACATTTCTGGCGTTATTTCGGGTATTTCTTCGTGATCCGAAATTTCGACCAGATCTTTGGTTATTTTGTCTGTTATTATTATTATCTATATATTAATACGCTAACAAAATTTCCATACAATCAAATGACAGGCTGTTTCGCATACTCAGCGTACGTAAAATCATAAAAGTTATATGAATCGATTCGTATTGATCAGCCGCAGTGCATAGGCCTATTTTTGTTAACAAATATTACTATTTTTGTTTATAATTAATAGAAAAAGTTTTTTGTAAAGTCGAAAATCTGTGCAACTATCGAAATTGCCATCTGTAGGACGCATTATGTTCACAAACCCCCCTTAGTACATAGCTCCAAATTCTCAATTTTCGCGTTGCTGAAATGTTTCATCTCTACATATGTATATACTTGTACACGCCAAACGGTGAGAGAACTAATGCTTCGCTCATTTTCTGTTGAAATAAAATATTGTGTCCCATTGTTGCCAATTACCTATATGGGTCTGTACCAAAATCCTTAAAAAATTGTTCCAAAATAATTTTTAGCGCACAAAAAACTTTAAAGAGAAGTAATAACCTAACCGGCCTATTTTGTTGGACACATTTTATTTACACGTAAAAGCATAGGTCTTTATTTAACAGATTCTTTGTTTTTCATTTTAGGTGCTTTAAAAAAATGAAATCAGAAATAATGAGTCAACTTTTGTTCAAACTCACTAAATTTATTTATTTATAACAATTAATTGCAAATTTGACCCAAATGTTTTTTGCATTTCCAGATTTTATGCTCATTTTAGATATAGCACGTCTGAACAAAAAATAAATAAATTTGCTACAAAGATATTACATTAAAATTTGTATATTGTCTTTTAACCAGCAGGAAAACCAGGAAACTCCACTTCAAAATCAGTAGATAGAAAAATATGTGTACTAAATCTACATTTAAATAGTTATATATCTACAAAAACTTCATTAAATAATTTAATTACAAATTTTTTTTGTAGACACAGGTGCAGATATCTCCACCATTAAAAAGAATCAAATAATTAATCATGCAAAAATAAATACGTAACAAATAACAGACTTAAAGGGCATTGGTCAGGGTATAACCAGTACACTAGGCACAGCTAAGGCTGATTTGAAAGGTGATGACCTTCTAATTTACCATAAATTTCACGTCGTAGAAGACGACTTTTCAATACCGTGCTATGGAATAATAGGTTTGGACTTTATAAAGAAATATAATTGTATTCTAGACTATGGAAAAACAGAGGATAAATTAATCCTAATCCCATATGATTTTCCCAAACAATCACAATGTATCTAACAAATTACCCGTCTGCTAACACAATTACGATCCCTGCTAGATCTGAAGTCATTAGACAAGTAACAGTAAACACTGGTAATAAAAACATCTTCATACCCCATCAACAATTATCTGAAGGCATTTTTATAGCAAACACAATGACAAATAAAGATCAAACTTTCGTCAGAATTATTAACACCACACATAAAAACACAACCATTCAAAATTACAAAATAAATACTGAAAATTTAGATGACTACATTTTAATTAAAACAAGCACACACAATAAACAGAGTAATGACACAGAAAAATTAAAAAGATTAACTAAAAATTTCCCAAAATTTGCCAGTTCCCAATTAACTTCATTATGCACAGAATTCATAGACATATTTGCACTAGAAACAGAACCCATTTCCTCTAATAATTTTTACAAGCAAAAACTACACATGAAAGACGACACACCAGTTTACATAAAAAACTATAGATTGCCCGAGACACAAAAAGGGGAAATAAGCAAACAGGTTAATAAATTTATCGAAGATGACATTATAGAACCCTCAATATCAGGGTACAACAGTCCAATTTTACTGGTACCTAAAAAATCACTACCAGGCAATACAGAAAAAAGATGGAGACTGGTAGTTGACTACAGACAGGTAAGCAAAAATTTGCTGCAGATAAATTCCCACTTCCATGAATTAATGATATTTTAGACCAACTTTGAAGATCAAAATATTGTTCATGTCCAGATCTTATGTCAGGTTTTCATTAAATAGAATTACACCCAGATTCCAGAGATATAACCCCATTCACAGCGGAAAATGGCACATATAGATTCAAAAGACTACCCTAAGGATTAAAAGTAGCACCAAACTTATTCCAAAGAATGATGACAATAGCATTTCAGGCCTCAAACCATCCCAAGCATTCCTCTATAAGAATGATTTTGTTGTACTAGGGTGTTCAGAAAAAGACATGCTGAAAAATTTAAGAGATGTTTACCCCACGTGTAGGAAATACAACTTAAAATTACATCCAGATAAATGTCTATTCTTCGGCCAAGAGGTGACTTATTTAGGACATAAATGCACAAGCAAGGGAATACTACCCGACCAAAGCAAATTTGAAACAGTTCAAAACTACCCAACACAAAAAACAGCAGATGAAATTAAAAGATTCGTAGCGTTCTGCAATTATTACAGAATATTTGTACCGAATTTCGCAGAGTACTCAAGAAAATTAACTAGGCTTTGTAAAAAGAATGTTTCCTTCGACTGGACAGAAGAATATCAAAAGGCTTTTGTCTACTTAAAGGAAGCATTAATAAGCCCAAAACTTTTGCAATATCCCGACTTCAATAAAGAATTCTGCATAACAAAGGACGCTAGTGGGTATGCTTGCGGAGCAGTTCTTAGCCAAGAACACGATGGCAAACAGTTACCAATTGCTTACGCTTCTAGATCCTTCACAAAAGGTGAAACAAACAAAGCTACAATTGAAAAAGAACTAGCAGCAATCCATTGGGCCATTACCTTCTTCAGACCATTGTAATGTTTGCGGATAAGAGAAAATCGAAATCTAGGTTGCAGTGCCCAGTTAGTGGCACCAGATAGAATATACTGCCATTTGAAACGGCAGCAGGTTGAATTCTGTTCTTTATTCAAAAGTTGTTTTCTTTTATACAAATTTTCTATGAGCAAAAATACTTACTTACACTAATACTTACAAACTAAGTATAACACACATATGCATTCAATTCAGTTCCCTGGGAACTGCATTCTAAGCATAATTAAAATTGGCTGTGGAATGTGCAACGCAAGCATATATGAATCATGGTAATAATTTGTCTACAGGTAAAGGCTTGTCGTGAGCAAGAACAGTGACATGCCAAGGCTCAGGTTACCGTATGATGCACGGTGTACAAAATATATGTTTGTACAAATGAATGAATGTGTCAATAGAATCTCATGCCGTACCAAAGCGAGCCAAAATATACGTATGTACAATTGTATGAATATGTATGTAAGAGTCAATATATTTTAAGACATTCCAAAACGTGTTGAAATACATGTTTGTACAAATGAATGAATAACTTAATGAGTAAATGCTACATCATCCGCCTTTGAAAGAGTAGACATATATAATTTTGTGCACGAATTATATATGGCTACTCAAGTTAGGTTAATGGTTAGGAATCCGTCTGTGCTTACTTTGCTTGTTGGGTTTTTTTTTTTTTTTGTAACATTTAGCTTGATTTCCCAAGAATAGTTTACATTTGTTTTTTTTCTCTTTCGTTTTGCTATATTATTGTATTTTTCTGTTGCATACAATAGAAATTTTCTTTGTGTTTATAAAGTTAAAGTGCTCTTATTCTATGAGTTAAAGTCTATTTTTATGTATTACAATTTTCTTATTTTTATTAGTTTGGTTTATGTTTTCTACGTTTCTATTTTCTACATTGTTTTTCTCGATCTTTTCTACCTTATAGGGAATTAATGTAAAATTATTGTTTTCATTGATATTTACTACTCTAAAGGATCCTTTATACCTACTATCTAAGTTATGCCCTGATTCATTTTTTACTAACACTAAATTTCCCAAATTTATTTCTTTATATTGTGTTTTCCTATCATAACTAATTTTTTGTTTTTATTTAGCCTGTTTTACTTATTTATATGCTCTATCTTGCGCTATTTGTAACCTATACTTAATTTCATTGTCGTAAGCCTCATAATTGTATAATGGGCTTACTGTGTTTTCTCTTAAAAAGTCGTAAGTCTAGGGTTTTTTGACAAATACTAGTTCGTATGGACAATAAGTATGAACTGTAGATGGGATAGTATTGTAACAATACGCAAAATATTTAAGATATTCATTCCAATCATTTTTGTCAATGGATATGTAGGAACGTACGTATTCATTGAATGTTCTATGACTGCGTTCAACTGTGCCTAAATTTTGATGGTGGTAATGTGTTGAAATTTATGGTTTATTTTTAGAAGCTTGCATAATTCTTCAAATAAGCTGTTTTTATATTCGGAATTTATCCGCGGTTAATTTTTTATTTACTTGTCTGTAATCTAGAACCATTCTCCATCATCTTTCCTGGTTATTCGGGGTGATTTCTTCGGTACTAATAAAATTGGACTATTGAATTCTGAAATCGAAGGTTCTTTTATGTCATCTTTAACTAATTTGTTTATTTGTTTATTAATTTCACTCTTATGAGTTTCTGGTATTTTATAATTTTTTACATAGACTGGGTTATTGTCTTTCATATAAAGTTTTTGTTTGTAAAAATTATTAGTGGTAATTGATTCTGTTTCCAATGAAAAAATGTCAATGAATTCCGCACATAATGCATTAGGTGCTTTATTTGCAAATTTTCGAAAATTTTTCTTTATTGTTGGCCTAATTTTCGAGTTTTTTATTTTTAGCTATTGTATAATCATTAAAATTTTCTGTACGAATATTAAAATCTTGAAGTGTTGCATTTTTATCTATTGTATTTATAATTCTAACGAATGTTTGTTGTGAATTTGCTAGTGTCTTTTCAATAAAAATACCTTCAGACAATTTTTGTTGTGGGATTAGTAAATCTGAATTGTTATTTTCTATGTGAATTTGTCGAACTACTTCTGATCGTGCGGGAATTGAAATACTATTAATTGTTGGTTTGTTAGTCATCTGAATTATTATGTTTTCTGGGTAGTCATATGGTCTTAGTATTAGAGTGTCATATTCTGTTTGATAATCTAAAATGCAATTATATTTTTTAATGAAATCTAATCCCAATATTCCATCGCATGGGATTGGGAAATTGTCTTCTACTTCGTGAAATTTGAGTCTACTCTTTTAAGTCCGCTTTAGCCGTGTCAATAGTGCTTGTTATCCCTTGACCAATTCCTCTTACATCTGGTCCTGTTGTGTAACATTTCGGACATTTCTGGTGTTATTGCGGGTATTTCCTCGCGATCCGAAATTTCGACCAGATTTTTGGTTATTTTGCCTGTTATTATTATTATCTATATATTAATACGCTAACAAAATTTCCATGCAATCAATTGACAGGCTGTTTCGCATACTTAGCATACGTAAAATCATATAAAAGTTATATGAACCGATTCGTATTGATCAGCCGCAGTGCATAGGCCTATTTTTGTTAACAAATATTACTCTATTTGTTTATAATTAATAGAAAAAGTTTTTTGTAAATTCGAAAATCTGTGCAACTATCGAAATTGCCATCTGTAGGACGCATTATGTTCACAACCCCCTGAGTAGGGGGGTAAATTTTTGCGTTGCTCAAATGTTTCATCTCTACATATGTATATATTTGTACACGCCAAACGGTGAGAGAACTACTGCTTCGCTCATTTTCTGTTGAAATAACATATTGTGTCCCATTGTTGCCAATTACCTATATTGGTCTGTACCAAAATCCTTAAAAAATTGTTCTAAAATAATTTTTAGCGCACAAAAAAACTTTAAAGAGGAGTAATAACTTAACCGGCCTATTTTTTGGACAAATTTTACTTACACGTAAAAGCATAGTTCTTTATTTAACAGATTTTTTGTTTTTCATTTTAGGTGCTTTAAAAGAAATGAAATCACAAATAATGAGTCAACTTTTGTTCAAACTCACTGAATTTATTTATTTATAACAATTAATTCCAAATTTGACCCAAATGTTTTTTGCATTTCCAGATTTTATGCTCATTTTAGATATAGCACGTCTTATAGTGAACAAAAAATAAATAAATTTGCTACAAAGATATTACATTAAAATTTGTATATTGTCTTTTATGCTAATTTATTTTGATATTTCTTATTTTATTTAATTATATTATCTTTTATCACGTTGTATATTAAATTTGCTACAAAAATATTACATTAAAATTTGTATATTGTTTTTATGCTAATTTATTTGGATATTTCTTATTTTATTTTATTATATTATCTTTTATCACGTTGTATATTAAATTTGCTACAAGGATATTACAGTAAAATTTGTATATTGTCTTTTATGCTAATTTATTTTGATATTTCTTATTTTATTTTATTATATTATCTTTTATCACGTTGTATATTAAATTTGCTACAAAGATATTACATTAAAATTTTTAATATTGTCTTTTATGCTAATTTATTTTGATATTTCTTATTTTATTATATTATCTTTTATTTCAACTTAGTTTATTATTATTTAAATGCAACTTGATTGAATCGGAAAATTTCATGTTGTATAAGTTAGTTGATGCTGTTTCCAGGGCACAAGCTTTTGATCTCTTTGGATCGAAATTTTTGATCTCTTTGGTTGGTGCCTGGAAACCGCTTCACAAATGAAACACTTTGTTTTAGTTAAACACTTTATTTAATTTTATTCACTAAACACTTTTTCCACTTTAATAATTCTAGTTGCCTTTTCTAAGGAAACTACCTCGCTTAAATACTTTTTATCGACCAACTGTTCAAGTTTTCTTGACTGACGATTTTGCTTCGGTTATCCCGAAGTGTCGGTATGACAAAAGCGTATTTAAGCGAAGTGTTTAGTTAGCCACAGCAGCATTGTGTGATGATATTTATGTTTGCGTGCAAAATGCAATTGAATGCCGGCGTACAGCCACTGCTGTACGGGCATATATGTATGTATGTATGTTTGTAATGAATTAAAGTGAGGATATACATACTGCTGTGTTAACTCCTCCCCCTCTTAATCTCGGATCGTCCTCGATCCGACAGACTGTAATAAACCTAAAATAGGAATTCTATTTGTTTCTTATAACTATGTACGTTGTAAAAAAGTTGTATTGTTCTTTGTATAGAAAAGCTTATGCAAATATAAGAGATGCATAGATATGCTTAAACTATGTTTACAATTACCATTTGTAAGTTGCAAGAAAAGGCTATATTCATAAATTTATAGATTCTGTGTTGTAAAAGTTTTTTTTTTTTTTATACTAAAGTTAGATAAATTTCTTGAATTTGTTTGAGTATTATGAAATTGTTGTAAGACTAGCGTCTACACTTACATTATATGTATTTGCTTTCGGCAAAGATACTTAAAAAAATTTTTTGGTTAACTTAAATTATAAAGTTTTTGGCTGTAATTATTTTTTTAGAATAACGCCTATACATTATATGTATTTGTTTTAGGCAAAAGTTCATTATAAATTTTTTGTAAATGGCATGAAAAATTTTCTTGAATATTAAAAAAAATTTATGAATTCATTTGAATTGAATTTTAACAAAAATTTTTTATTGGTGCCTATACATTATATGTATTTGTTTCAGGCAAAAGTTCATTATAAACTTTTTGTAAATGGCATGAAAAATTTTCGCGTTTTAATGTTATCACGTGAATATAAAAAAAATTTAATTAATCAATTTGGATTAAATTTTAATTAACTTTTTTGATTGACGCCTATACATTATATGTATTTGTTTTAGGCAAAAGTATATGACATTAATAGTAATGTAAATTTTTGTGGTCTTATATAAAAAAAATTCTTAGTTTTACAATTATTTATATTTAGTGTTTTTTTTTTTTTTACATGTTGATTTTATCAAAAGTTAATACGTATTTGCATTATTATCTAATGTTGTCCTTGTGAATTTTTTTACCGTTTATCATTACGGTCGTACCTAAATCTTTTTGGACGGTAGCCTGAATATAAATTTTGTTTAGTTTTGTACCCAACCGTTTATTACGTCGAACAAAAACTATGTCACCTTCATTGAAAACTCGATTATTATTGCCAAAGCGTTTTAGAACTTTGTCTTGGGCGGAGATTAGTTTTGATTTGATTTGGTTTAGGTGAAGTTCTGAAAAAGTATTAATTATATCTATTGGTTTGGCTTCAACAGTGGAATGTATTGAGTTGTTGTATTTATAAGTTGCAAGAAGCATAAGTTCAGTAATGTCTGATATGTTTTGTTCGGATTTTATGCAACGTGCTATCTCTGTTACGGTGGAGTGAAAACGTTCCACCTGTCCGTTGCTCCTGCTGTGCAAAGGCGGTATGAAAAACTGTTCTATTTTAAAATAATCTCTGAGCATATTAGATATTGTCTTTGATTGGAGGGACTTTTCATTGTCTGATACTAAAATTTTAGTGTTTTTAAACTTGTTAAGTAAAATTAGTAACGAATTTTTTATGTCTATGGTTGATCTTGATTGTATCGGAATTGTTATGGCAAATTTTGAAAATTTACAAATGCAGGTCAGAAAGTGTCCTTTGTTAACTGAAAATATGTCGATATGTAGGATTTCGCCTGGGTATTCTGGAATAGGTGTTTTCCCTGAATTCGCCTTAGGCGGATGCCTTTTATATTTATTTTCGAGACAAATTTTGCAATTTTTCGATATAGTCGTTAGGATTTTCTTAATTTCTGGAAAGTAATATTCATTGGTGATTTGTTTATAGTTTTCATGTATTGACCGGTGTGCTCTATTGTGCTCGGTAGTTGCAGTCTCTATTTGGTCATCCTTATTAACAAGGTCAATCACAAATTTTTCTGTGTGCAAAAATTTTATGCCTGGAAAGTTAGATAATATAAGCGATTGTATTTTCGCTAGTGTTTCGAGCTCGCAGAAAATTCCGTTTACACCGTCTGGGTTTATACAACTACGAAGTGATTGTAGCAGGTATTCTGGTGAACTGAATCTTATTGTATGGCGGAGAAACTTTTGAAATATAATTTTTGTATTTTTGCTATTAAAGTTAGATTGAGAAAGTAAAATTTGAGTTTTAAACTGGTTAATTGGATGATTTATTGTTTTTATGACGTCACTAGAAGAAATTTCACTATGTACTGTGTCTTCAGAAAAATTGTGTATGTATTGCCGCGACAAGGCATCGGCCACTACGTTTTCTTTTCCCGGTTTGTAAAAATACTTAGGGGAGTAGGAATCGATAAAAGCAGTCCATCGCTTCAGCTTCGAGTTCGGATTTTTTTCGGATATTGTGAATGTTAACGGCTGGTGGTCTGTAAAAACGTGAATATTTTTTACACCATAAAGATAGTGTCTTAGTTTTTGGAAAGCCCATACTATCGCAAGTAATTCCCGCTCATTAGTAGCGTAATTTTCTTCACTTTTGGAGAGTGTTCGAGAAACCATTGTTATTGGCTTGCCGCCTTGTGATAGCACAGCACCTAAAGCCACGGATGAAGCGTCTGTTGTAATTTCGAAGGGTTTGGAATAATCCGGGTGTTGCAGAAGGACATCTTCGGATGATAAGACATTTTTTAGTTTTTTAAAGGCTTGCTTTGCATCGTTATCGAAGGAGATTGGAATATTTTTCGAGTGTTTGCTTTTAACATGACCGTTTTCACCTCTCAAGTATCTTGTAAGAGGTTTGGATATTTGAGCGTAGTTCTTAATAAACCTTCTGTAGTAGCCAGAAAGACCAAGGAAGGAACGCAATGCTCTAAGGGATTTAGGCTCCTGGTAATTTGATATTGCCTCAATTTTGTCCGGGCATGTACTAATTCCCTTTCCTGATACCACAAACCCAAGAAACTCAACTTCTTTTTCAAAAAATTTTGATTTGTCTAGTGAGACGCGCATGCCTGCTTCCCCTATTTTTTTCAATATTAAGTCAACGTGTTCGAAATGCGATTTTTCATCAGGGGAAAAGACAATTATGTCATCCACGTAAACGTGGCATATTTTGCCAATGTGCTCCCTTAATACGTCGTCGATCGCCCTCTGGAAAATACTAGGGGCGTTCTTAAGCCCAAAGGGTAGTCGGCAAAATTCGTATTTCCCATTGTTTACGCTAAATGCAGTTTTGGGTCTATCTTTTTCCGCGAGAAGAATCTGGTGAAAACCTGACTTAAGGTCAAGTGTGGTAAAGATGTTTGATTTTCCCAGATTCGCAAGTATTATTGAAGTGTCTGGAATAGGGTATTTATCAGAAGACGTCTTTTCGTTTAGTTTTCTAAAATCGGTCACCATTCTTAAACGCTGGTTGCCTTCATCATCCAACCCCTTTTTTGTAACTATGTGTATTGGTGAATTATACGACGAGTAAGATTTTTGGATTATGCCGTCTCTGAGTAAATCTGATACCTCCTTGTTAACAAAACCTGCTACAGACATAGGATATGGATAGCTTCGCGAGTAGATGGGTGCATCTGTTGTTGTTTCAATGGTTGCGATTACTCGCGTGTTGAAAGGGAGAGCTCTATCTGGCGACGCAAATGCCTTTGAGTTGCATTTAATCAGTTCTTGAATATTACTACATATGTCTCTATTAATGGGTATGATAGTATTTACCTCTTGGCAGTGAAAATGATAAAACTTTCTTTTCCTTTTTTGTGGAAAAGAAGGCTATCCTTAATATCTAGTCGGGCTTCAATTGCTCTTAAAAAATCATAGCCGATGATGCCATCGAAACTCTTTAGTTGGGGTAAAATATAAAAGGTAGCTGTTTCTCCCAGTATAAAAACCTGACATTTTTCATCCACTTTATTCAGACCGTTTATAGACCTGACTTGAAATGGTTTATCTAATTTTGATATACCTTTAAAGAAATCGAGTTTTTTAACATAATTTTTAGAAGTGTTTGTATCTATGAGAAATTGAAGAACTCGCCCATCCGAGATGGTACGTTTTAGAAGTGGCAAGTTCGAATTTACTCTAAAAAATTAACTTCCTCCACTGATTGGGTTTCAAAGTTTTCGGAGTAATATGACTCGTTTTCCATTGTATTTATTCGCTGTATTTTATTGTATGGTAGTTGCGTAGAATTATTGCCGGTATACGTTCTTTTAGGATTATTACTTGGTTGTTGTTGTTGCGCGTAACCAAGTTGCTCCGTACGAAGTTGGGCTTGGTTCGAGTTGTTTCCGCGCTGTTGTTGGCTAAATTGGTTTGATGGTTTGTTTTTAAGATCAGTATGTTTCCTAAACTGGGAGCTTCCGGGATCCACATCCATTGGCGTTGGTTTGGATTGAGAAGTCCGCGGCGGTTGTGCGTGATTGTTAAAGCTTGGAGGCTGCGTACTGGATATAGTTGGGTTATTATTGTATCGACTAGCTAAGGCGTACGTTTGCGCGAAATCATACCTTGCTCGGTTGTGTTGCAGCTCTTGCGCTATAGCAAGTGCAGACGGCAAATCCGGTGGATTTGAGGAAAATAAAGTATCGCAAAGTGGGCGTCTCAAACCAGATATGAAAACGCGAAGGGCGTTGTCCCTAGCTCGTTTGTTAAATGCTGAGGTCAATGTTTCGTTACCGCTATGTGTCATGATATTTTTATTAATTATTAAAGTCAATTGTTTGTCTACTGCGGAATAATATTCATCTATGGTCATACGTCCCTGTCGCAGAGTATTTAGTTCGTTTTCTAAAATGTAGAGAGGTCGCTTGTCAGCATACAGTTGGTCCAGTCTGAAAATTATTGCGTGAAAGTTTAGGGGTGTGCTGAATGAACTCAAGTTTTCATTCGCGGCCTGCGTAATTTTGTTACGAAGAATTCCAATGGCAACGTAGTATGCCTCGGACCCTTCGACGTAAAAATTTGTTGCAAATTTCGCTGCTGCCCTCCATGCTGGGTATTCCCTTATGTTGACATTAAACTCTGGCACCGATTTAATAAGATTAAGATCTGTATGTGTGTTTTGCACACCAGGGACTATTGTGACAGGTGGATAACGATCCTCTTGTGAGGGAGACAAGTTTTCAAAAGCTCTAGTAATTTGTGTAATTTTATTATCTAATTCGGTCTTGGCGACTTCGACCACCGATTCTACTAGAGATAACACTGCGTTGCGCTCCATGTTTACCAAATTAACTCGCTTAATATTTTATTTAATTGGAAAAAAATAAATAAATAAAAATTATTTACCACCGCCCTCGTTAGTCTCTAAATATTGTTTCTATAAACGATTGTTTACACTCAACAAAATTATATTGATTAATTGCACAATTTAGTCATAGACATTGAAAAACCCAAAAAAAAATGTAAATGTCGTATTCTTACCAGACGCCGAAAATGGTAGCACTGTCTTTTAGGTAACTTGCGATTCGCTGGATCTTCTATATATTATGCTGTAAGTTGTTCCCTTGCTCTGTTTTTTCAATGCTCCGGCAGATCGAATTTCCACGGGTTCTGATATGCTTTTGGTTAAAGATGATTTTACACTCGTGGTGTATTTAATTTTCAAATATTCTGATATGCTTATGCACTTTTTGGTTAAAGATGGTTGTGTATTTAAAAAAATTTTCTTTTTTAATATTGTTGAACTGAGTGTTGTTGGTTTTCCACGCTTGTTCATATATTTGTGTTTACGAACAATCTCGTCTCCACGTGTTTAAAATGGCTCAGTTTATAATACTACTTTGTGATGCACTTATTCACTTTGACATTCAGATTTTAGCACATGCTTTTTGCTTGCAAAAAGTTTATATTTCGCAACATTCCGCAAAGGATTTATTGGGCTCGAGTGTTTGAGCTACTACACCTCACATAACGTTTGTTTTATAGGGCGCGTTATATTTTTTGTAAGTAATGTTTGTTGTTGTTAGCCGCAAACTATATAATTTTTTGCACATAGTTAATGTTAAGCTAATTTTTTGGGCGGCACACAAGTATTGTTTGTTGTTGTTGGCCGCTTAATTTTATAAAGCGCAAAAAAATTTGGCACGCAAGTAATGTTTGTTATAAAGTGCAACTATATGTTTTTGCACACAATTATAAAGCGTAAACTATTTTTGGCGGTACACAGGTAAAACTTGTTGTTGTTGGCCGTTTATAAAGCGCAAAATATGTCAATTTGTTCACACATGTATTGTTTGTTGTAAAGCGCAAACTATTTTTCATTTTTCGGCACACACGTATTGTTCTTGTTGGCCGTCAATTTTTATAAAGCGCAAACTATTTTTTTACACACGTACTGTTTGTTATAAAGTGCAACTATATATTCTTTTGCACACAATTAATGTTTATAAAGCGTAAACTTTTTGGGCGGCACACACGTAAAATTTGTTGTTGTTGGCCGTTTATAAAGCGCAAAATATTTTTTTTACACATGTATTGTTTGTTGTAAAGCGCAAACTATTTTTCATTTTTTTCGGCACGCACGTATTGTTCTTGTTGGCCGTAAATTTTTATAAAGCGCAAACTATTTTTTACACATGTATTGTTTTCATAGTACACATTTAAAGTTTGTTGTTGGCCGAAGCGCAGGCAAACAAGTTTTTTTTTTTTTTTTATTGGGTGACGAAAGCCACTTGAGTTGGGCGCCAGTTAGTTGATGCTGTTTCCAGGGCACAAGTTTTTGATCTCTTTGGATCGAAATTTTTGATCTCTTTGGTTGGTGCCTGGGAACCGCTTCACAAATGAAACACTTTGTTTTAGTTAAACACTTTATTTAATTTTATTCACTAAACACTTTTTCCACTTTAATAATTCTAGTTGCCTTTTCTAAGGAAACTACCTCGCTTAAATACTTTTTATCGACCAACTGTTCAAGTTTTCTTGACTGACGATTTTGCTTCGGTTATCCCGAAGTGTCGGTATGACAAAAGCGTATTTAAGCGAAGTGTTTAGTTAGCCACAGCAGCATTGTGTGATGATATTTATGTTTGCGTGCAAAATGCAATTGAATGCCGGCGTACAGCCACTGCTGTACGGGCATATATGTATGTATGTATGTTTGTAATGAATTAAAGTGAGGATATACATACTGCTGTGTTAACTTATATTAAACGAAAAAAAACGACCCAAAAACGTCTTCGATTTTAGGTCGAAATATTGCATAGGCCGTATATTACTCTACTATATTTATTATTAGGCTAACTTTGTTCGATTATAATATGCCCAATACATTGATTCGAAAATATGCCCATTACATTGATTCGAAAATGTAAAAGTTTTTGCTGGAAAACTTCACAAAATTTGAAACTGTATACGTGGCGCCACATTATAAATTTTTAATTCGAAAAAAAAAAACGGAATTTAAAACGACAGTGCAGACACTGGAGGTTTAAATAGGAGATTTATTTAATCTTCTCAGTTAAAGCTCTAGGTGGAGATGTGCTATTAGACCTAAAAATTCCGCGTTCTTTTATGACCCCTAAAAGTATCAAATATTCTAAGAAATCTTAAGGGGTGGCAACACGAATGTTGTGTTTTTACTTATTTAAAAGTACTCAACTATATCGTTACTGAGTTTTAAGTGATAAAGAGAGAGTTACACTCAAAATATGAAATAAATGGCTAAATTATGGCCTTCGTCAGCCGCTGCCTCACTTCGAAAAGTTCGTGCCAGGAGAAGGAGTAAAAAGAAAGTAAATTTTTGCAAATTTTTAAATGAAATTTAAAATATAAAATTTTTATATTTTCAGGATAAGCAAAAAAAAGCACATCACACACGCATACATTATTCTATATCATTTATATTATCATCAACATCAGGTAAGTATATATTTTATCCCACCCGTTCAAACAACTTACATTGGAAACCACCCCAAATCCCACTCCTACTCCCACTCTTATCATCACTACATACTCCTATTCCCACTACCACTCCTTTTAGCACTCCTACTCCTACCCCTCCCACTCCGACTCCTATTTCCATTTTCTCTCCCACTCCTACTCCTACTCTTCCCACCCCTACTCCAGATACTACTAATCCTGTTCCCCTCAAACTCCTGCTACTCCTATTCCCAATCCCAATCCCACTCTTACTCCCACTCTTACCCCAACTCCTATTCCCATGATACTCCTACTCCTACTCCCATTCTCAATCCCACCCTTTTGCCCCTACCAACCCCCACTCCCACTCCTACTACACCTACTCTGCTCCCACTCCTACCCGCACTCCAATTCCCCTACCACTTCGTTTACTCCTACTTCCACTTACAATACCACGCCTACCCCCACTTCCACTCCTACTACCACTCCTGCTACTACTACTCACACTCACAATCGCACTCCTACAACCCCACTCCACTCCTACCCCCACCCCTCTCCTACTCCTGTTCCTATCCCAATCCCACTCGCATTCCTACCCCACCTCCCACTCATGTTATTCCTACTCCCACTCCTACTCCCACTCCTACCCCACTCCTATTCCCATGATACTCCTACTCTCAATGCCACCCCACTCCTGTTCCTCTCCCAATCGCACTCCGATTCCTACCCCCACCCACTCCTGTTACTCCTACTCCCACTCCTTTCCCTTGATACTCCTACTCTCACTCCTGTTCCTGTCCCAATCCCACTCCCATTCCTACCCCCACTCCCACTCTTACTACCACTTCTACTCCCACTCCCAATACCACTACCAATTATAGATATGGGGTATTCCATCCCATTTCGACTAATTTTGAACCCGACCCCTTTAGAATTGGCTGAAAGTGTTTCTTCTTTTTCTAGCTTATGAAAGCCGTTTTTCAGAAGTTTTTAAAATTTTTTCATCCAACTCAAAAAAAGTTATGTATTTTTAAAAAAACACCGTTTTACTTTTCAAAATGCTATAACTTTTTCAAAAATTGACCGTTTAGGATCTTTTTTTTTTTAATTTGTTTTTAAATGTACTGTTTAGGCCACAGGCCTAAATATATCGCCCCTCCCTCGTAACATAATTTTCTTAGTTATTTTCCTCCGTTTACTACCACCCACATATGCTTGTACTAATACACACAGGCATGTGTGAGTGGTAGTACGTATGTATCTTAGATTTTTACCGCTGTGAGCCCGCGGTACAGCAACTTTGTTGCCGGGAAACCCAACGAAGGAGCTGTATCGTGGGTTCATCGGCTCATGTAGCAAAGAGTCTCGTCCTCTTTAAATCTAGCAGCCAGCAAAGGTACCCGTAATCGCCCGTTCACGAAAGTTCAAATTTTCAAAATTATTATTACATATATATCATTTTCCACAACATTTGTTAAACCATTTCTTAACACTTGTTGTATTTGTACAAATAAAAGCACATTGTGAATTCTTTTTATTAACACGAAACCTTTTAGGTGTTCTTATTTTCTTTCCTTTTTTTCGCCTTAACTAATCTTTAACAAATACGTGGGTGCGCGCCGTTGCCACCACGCATTTGTTCATGGTCCTTCTACGCCGAACTAAGAGAACCAGATATATTTATCATACAGTCCACTCCACATTTTAGCAAGGAACGATATTAATATACAAAAAGTTTTGGCCACAACATCCTATCATTCTTGAGCGACATTAACAACATCCAAACATCCAACATCCAAACAACAACAAACACACAATCATCACATCACCATCCAGATTTCACTTCAACGAAATTCCATATTCCAAGGTACGTGGTTTAATATATTCCGTGCATAGGGAATAGATGTAAAAAAAAAAAAATTTTAATAAATATTCGAAGTGTTAAAATATAACTTTGAAGATTTTAGTGACGCGTAAGTGAATGTGAAATTGGTATATTTTTATTTACATTTGAGTGTATATTACCAGTGAACATTTTTTTTTTAATGCGTCCCTTTCTCGTGCACACACTTATCTCCACAAAAGACAGGCAGTTAGTTAAAGTTTGTACACTTCCACCTTGTGACTATCTGGAACAATCCCCCACCAGCGGTAAGATTGTCCGGACACAGCTCAAGGTAGTACGACACTGCACTGTACCGGTTAACATAACCACAAATTTCAATTTCAACTCAAAGTTCACTGTCACATCACAAAAAATTGTTTGTTCTCAAGCTGAATTGACTTGAAATTAGCGTTAAATAACGTGGTATATTTTATTTTAATTTTATAGGAAATTTGTATTCCATACAAAAAAACATATCGTTACTAAGTTCAAAATCACTTTTGCTCAATTCCACTAGATACACTGCAATTGCGTTGTTTGTTGTTACAAAGTACGTTGACTACAAAACACGTACGCTTTTGTTGTTTGGCTTAGTAGGCTTAGTTCTCATACATTTTTTTAATAAAAAAAAAAAAAATTGAAGATTCATTATTCTCACTTGCAGCAATACACAAATCAGTTTTGACTGATCTATTTTTGGTGATATAAAGGCCCTAATCACTTTAAAGTCTTAATACAGTCCTTGGTTAAGCTCTCTAAAAGTCCATAACGAGCGTTTATATATATTGTTTCACTAACACCACTTTTTCACTAGCCAGTACTTATTGTATTACACAATTCGTTAACACAGCTGCATTAGCACTTTCTTTTAACAATTACGTGGGTGCGAGCCATTGCCACCACGCAATTGGGCATTACCTCAAACTACTAGCTTTCTTGCAAGCTTCGAGGCCACTTCACCGAGAAATCTCTCTCGAATACATTCCTTCATTCCAGTTCATTTTCAATCAATACTCTCTGCAAAGGCAATTAATTAATTAATATTTCAATAAATTTTCATTTAATATAATGGATACCTATATAAGCCAAGCAGAGGCAGTGACTGAGTTTGAAAATGACTATCATGACATGTCCCCTTCAGACCATACAAAACACACCCTCTTAGTCCAAAAGGAGGAGTTGAAATCGCTATGGGAGAAGGCGAAGCAGACATATGAGGAACTCTTGAACTCCTCAGAACTGGAGGCAAAAGAGCTGTCGGCTATCAAAAAGAAGCACAAAATGGCATACTTCAGCTTTCTCAAGTGCCAGGCAGCGATGGCTGAACTCTCGGAAAAACTTGAGAAAGCTGAAAAGAAAGAAGAAAGTTCAGGAGACTCGGAATATCGCGTGCGCCTGCCACCGTGTGATACGGACGTTTTCAAGGGAGAATACTTTTCTTGGCCTTCATTTCGAGACATGTTCACTGCTATATATATACGTAACAAAAACCTAGAAGCAGTAGAAAAATTATATTATTTAAACCAAAAGACTCAAGGTGAGGCCAAAGAGATAGTTGGGCGATGTCCTTTAACGAAAGATGGTTTCGAAACAGCGTGGAAAAATCTTTGTGACAGATACGAAAATAAACGTATCCTAGTAAACGCCCAATTAAAAATTCTTTTTAGTTTGAAAGCAGTTGAGAGTGAATGCGGTAGCTCTATAAAGGAACTGCAACGTGAAATAAATAATTGCATCTCGGCGCTCCAGTGTCATCACATAGACATATCAAACTAGGATGCAATTATAACATATCTATGTTCCACAAAACTGCCATAAACCACACTGGCACTCTGGGAACAAACATTTGAAGACAAAACGGAAATTTCAAAATGGGCAGATATGGATAGATTCTTATCCAATCGTTTCCAAACCTTAGAAACCGTGACTGATCTGAGAGGGGATACAGTTTCCAAAACCTCAAAGCCACAAGTATCTCGTTCGACAACCGATACGTCTGCTAGAAAATTAGGGTCCTATCAGGCAAGTGCAAGTGTAGCCAAACCCCCGTGTAAGATGTGCAAAAGTCCTGCACATCGAATTTCAAAGTGTGAAAAGTTGTTACGTTTAACACCCAATAAACGGTTTGAACAAATTAAGAGCAGCCGTGGGTGTATAAACTGCCTTTCTGCTGGCCATTCGGTGACAAAGTGCACCAGTCATATGAACTGCGCCACATGTCATTTAAGACATCATACGCTGCTTCATATTTCGAATCAGCCAAAACCAACAAATACTTCTGACACTATCGGAGCATCTACCTCACGGGAAGCTCAAATACGACGCAATGCTGAAAAAACGCTCCGATTAATAATGTGAACTCATGTTTCGCAAACACAAATAAAGGGGTATTACTAGGGACAGCTCAGGTCAATATTCGTTTTAATGGGGTTGACTATTCGGCGAGAGCCCTAATAGACTCGGGATCTGAATGCTCATTCATTACCGAGAAACTAAAGCGCAGAATTAATCTGCCATCCAAACACCTGCATGCCCAAGTTTCGGGCATCAATAATACAATGTCTGCACAAGTAAAAGAAGCGTGCAACATACAATTGCGGTCACCAACAGACCCATTAATCGAGATCAATACGATCATGCTGGTTTTACTACAATTAACAGGAATCTTCCAACTTGCCAAATAAACGCAATGACTAGGCAAGCATTCCCTGACTTAGTACTGGCTGACAAAAGATTCTTTGTCAATGAGCCAGTCGACTTAATTCTGGGCGGAGACATATACCTCCAAATTATGCTAGGCGGTATTAGGAAGGACGTGCTAAACACATTAATAGCACAGGAAACGGTGTTCGGCTGGATTTTGACAGGCCGGACAGATGCGGTTGATACAAATAAGACCCTAGTTTCATATTTCAATGAGGTCACTTTAGATAAACAATTGGCGGCTTTTTGGGAGATAGAGGAAATTCCAAAGAAAAGGAGCATCAATAACGATGACACTTACTGCGAGGAGCTATACAAATCCACAACAGTTCGGAACAACGATGGCAAATACGTAGTCTCCTTACCCTTTAGCAAAGAGTTTAACTTAGGCCCCTCATTAAGAAGTGCGTGTTCTCAATTTTATCGCAACGAGACACGACTTGCGAAAAACCCAGTCCTTCAAACGGAATACAATAGAGTTTTATCCGAATATCAATCTTTAGGGCACATGAAACAAATAGGCACTATTCCGCCAGACTCAAGTGACTGTTACCTCCTACCTCACCATGCTGTTATAAAGGAGGGAAGTACAACGACAAAAGTCAGAGTCGTATTTAATGCATCTTTTCCTACCACTAATGGCAAAAGTCTAAATTATGCCTTATATCTAGGTCCGATTCTTCAATCCGACAAATCCTGACAATCCTTATACTACGTTGGCGGCTGTTCAAATACGTATTTAACAGCGACATAGAGAAAATGTATCACCAAATATGGGTCAATGAAAACCAAACAAAATATCAGCGAATCATATTTCGCAAATGCCTCGAAAACCCAATTAACATTTACGAATTGAAAACAGTAACCTTTGGTGTTAATTGTGCTCCGTATCTTGCGATTCGGACGCTGCACCAACTAGCTGATGACGTGGAGACATCGCATCCAATGGCAGCAGATATCCTGCGAAATTGCATGTACGTTGATACGTACTCGCCGGTGGACACAGCATCGAAATTGAAATCAAGGCAAGGGACGAGATATCATCGGCATTGCAATCGGCAGGTTTCCCATTGCGAAAATGGACGTCCAACTGCAAGAAAATTCTACAGGGTACACCGAAGCAACACTTATTAAGCGAGGATTTTCTTGAGTTTGAAGACACCAGCATGGTAAAAGCACTCGGTATCAGATGGAACGCTCATTTCGACTACTTCTACTTTGCAGCGAAACCATTTGATAATAACTCTACTGTAACAAAAAGGTCAATACTGTCTGCGATAGCAAAACTTTTCGGCCCTCTTGGCTGGCTGGCACCAGTCGTAATTGTAGCCAAAATTATAATGCAAAATATTTGGTTGGAAGGCACGGGTTGGGACGAAGAGGTATCACTAACTACTCTAGATAGTTGGACTGCATTTATGCAAAAATACGGAAAAATCAACGATATCCGCATACCGCAATGGGTTCATTTTACCCCAAAGGACAGCGTCGAAATACACGGATTCAGCGATGCTTCGGAAAAAGCATATGCCGCCACTGTCTTCCTGAGGGTACAAATGAAGGATCAAGTCTTCACCATCTTGCTGATGGCCAAGACGAGAGTAGCCCCGGTCAAAACTATATCATTGTCACGACTGGAACTCTGCGGCGCAGTCCTACTTGCAGAAATGATAGAGTCGGCGATAGAAAGTATGCAACTTTCCAATATTAGAGTAACCCTTTGGACAGATTCGACTATAGTACTGGCAGGGATCTGAAAACCACCATGTTCGTGGTCAACGTTCGTGGCACATCGAATAACTAAAATCATTGATAAAGTAGGAGACAAAGTATGGCGGCACGTAGACTCCGCGTCAAATCCTGCAGATTTGGCGAGCAGAGGCCTCTACGCTTCGGACCTAATCAACAATTCTTTGTGGTGGCAGGGACCTTCTTGGTTACAAGAAGACAACGAAAATTGGCCAACACAAGAAGAAGATTACAATACGAATATGGAGGAAAAGAGGGTGTAAGTTCATACAACTTCGGTCAAAAATAACTTTGATATTCTAGATAGGTTTTCCGATTTACCAAGGGCCTTGCGGGTTATATCCTATATTTTTCGGTTTTTCCAGAATACGCACCCAACAACTAAAGCCTCCTTTAAAAGGGATTCTCATTCGATAGCTCCTGACGAAGTAGAAAAAACAAAACGAATATTGATAACAATATGCCAGAGGCAACATTATCAAGAAGAGTCAGAGAGAGAGAGAATTTGAAGTCAGGAAAACTAATAAATGGGAAGAGTGAGATTTTACCCCTGAACCCATATATAGATAAAGTAGGCATCATTCGAACTGGGGGGCGGACTGGGGCATCCAAAGACATGTCCCATAACGAAAGTCATCCTATTATTCTTCCTTATACTTGCAGGTTATCCAGACTTTTAGTTCAATCCTCTCATAAGGCCACCCTGCATGGAGGGAACCAGCTGATGCTACGTTACATCCGCACTCAGTACTGGATCCCACGCGTTAAAGTCATGATAATGGCGATTATCCGCAACTGTAAGGTCTGTACTATTTACAGGAAGCGGACACAAACGCAACTTATGGGGATCCTTCCGAAAGAGCGCACCACCTTTACTAGGGCCTTCGCTAACACTGGGGTAGATTTCGCGGGACCATACGATATAACATCCTACCGAGGGAGGGGATGTCGAATTTCAAAAGGATATGTTTGCCTGTTCGTCTGCTTTTCGACGAAAGCCATCCATCTAGAAGCGACAAACGACCTTAGTACCGGGTCCTTCCTAGCTGCCTTCGCCAGATTTATATCCAGACGAGGCTGTCCGAAAAACGTTTACTCCGACAATGGTACTAACTTTGTCGGAGCTTCGCGATCGTTACGATCCGAGTTTAAGGCATTTCTGCGTGAAGCAAGGGACGGAACATTGAATAAATATAGCCATCGCACTTTAGAATGGCATTTTATACCGCCAAGCGCTCCTCACATGGGAGGTTTGAGGGAAGCGGGGGTAAAAAGTTTTAAGACCCACTTTAAAAAGATCGCGTCCGATCATAAATATACTTTCGAAGAGTTTACAACCCTCTTATGTCGAATTGAGGCCTGCCTCAACTCGAGACCTCTAAGTCCCTCATCCAACGACCCTTCCGACCTGGAGCCGCTTACTCCAGGCCATTTTCTCGTAGGTGGGCATCTTTTAGCTCCACCTGAACTCGATTGTAGTGAAAACCCTGCCTCAATTGTAAACCGATGGCAAAAGATGAAAGCCCTTCATCAAACCTTTTGCAAAAGATGGAAATCGGAATATCTCACCGAGATCCAGAAACGGTATAAATGGAAACATCCACAATCCAACTTAAAACCCGGGGCCTAGTCGTCATCAAGGAGGATAACCTACAACCGAATGAATGGAAAATGGGGAGAGTCGTCAACACACACCCGGGTTCCGATAACCGTGTACGTGTTGTTGACGTTCATACAATGAAGGGACAAATTACGAGACCAATCGCGAAATTGGTACTACTTCCGCCCAACGACAAGGAAAATGAACTTTAATAGTCCATATCCCTTTATTCCAAATAACCCAGCTCTCGTTCATCCCGAACGAGGCCAACACACCGATAACCCTGCTCTCATTCCCCTGAACAAGGCCAACATACCCTAACGCAGACTCACTATCTGCCGCAGAATACAATTGAATCATTTTTTTCTCATTATCATAAAAATTCAACTTGCCTATTGCCAAGTTCCTTAAACGGGTTTTTGTGTTGGCTATTTCTGGCACATTGCACCCGCAACCACTTGGGCTTAAATGTATAAATTTTTCTCAACTGTGATCACTTAAATGAGTATACCACTGTATTATTTACATTTCTTAACAACAGTTAAATAAAATAAACTACATATGTATACTGAGCCTTGCCCGTCCGGATGTAACGTTGTTTAAAAATTTTCCCAAATTATTTAACAAATTATAAAATTGCTTAACTCATACAAATAGACAACATTGGGGAATTCGTTGTAGTTCCATACATGGAACACAAACAGCAACGTTACCAAGTTTCTTTGAAAACCGCCTCACCAACAAGCATAACTTTAACACATAATTACATACGATGTATGTTGTATGTAAAAGAATAAAATATGCAAAGAAGGCAATTGGGAAAACTTCTCAACAACTACGGCATGACGTGGCTGAATACGCTTGTAACATTTCAACCATCGTAGGAGTGCGGGTTCATATCCCACTCCTGCTGTAGCATGGCAATCAATTTCATGATCACGTGCAGCTGTTAAGCCCCAAAAATTAACAATAACTTTTTTTTCCGCTCTCTGAATTTTTCACGAATTTTTTTCTCTTTAAATTACCGCCGGATGACCGCCCACTATTAAATTCTGATTTGTCATCTAATAGAGCATCCAATGCCAGTGGTATAAGTACGATTACCTCTGCGCAAGTACCCTTAGAGCCTTGTTTACCTTCTACATCGTCCGGTATAATTTCGAGTTCAACTAGACCAGGTTCAATGGTACGTGTTCCCGAAACGGCGACAACGTCTAATCGGCACTCACCTTCGCACTCTCGCAACTCTTCATGGGACTTACTCGGTGGACGCCCCAATGGGGGTGGAGATATACGAAACTGGGCTGCTGCCGGCCCATCATCAACACACTCGCGTACGGCGTCATTCACGTAATTCCTCATCCGATTTAAACAAACTAATACGTAACGATTTGGGTTTGGTATTTAGCTCTACACTTACATCAAATTGGGTAGATCCATTGCGTGTACAAATAATTAAAGCGTATCAAAATTGGATTGCTGTTGCTTATGCTCATTTTGTAACTTGCCATACGTTCGAATGTTTCATCGATATATGGGGACGTAAAAACTAACTGCCAACCACTAGAATCTTTCACCCGACAACAACTTTTTTCATAAAAACGCTTTTTCATTTAAAAATTTCAAGTTCGAATCGAATAGAAATTATGCGGTGCAGCAAGCGTCTAACATTTTCTGGTAGCAATATGAACCAATTCAATTTATACAAGATCTTTTTTGACCGTCCCTCAATCTAGCCAAGGCGCCTGACATAATTCAATTTGCTTTAAGGTGGCTTCCAAATTTCGATAGAAAAATTTGTTGCAAATAAATGACACACCCTAATGTACATAAGCATACAATATATCTTTTTTAGAAGTAAATACCAAAGCTGGTAATTGTTGCCATAGTCTGTAAATTAAATATTAGTAAAATTTAGATTGCACATTAGTGCGTTTCAAAAAAAAAAAAATATCGCCGCAGATTCTTCTACATATATGGATTGGCAGACGGTTATTATTGTGGGAACATTTTCCATTTTGTTTTTGTGTCCCGTGTATTACCCAGTCTAGACTTATATCAAGGGTCTGCATTTCATAGCTCTCATTGCATATGCGAATAGCCATAATCCCGAAGTACTTAATCCAGACATAACCAAATACCAACCATTCGTAATTCAGATACTATCTAATTCTGACCATACATAATCTCGACATTATTTAAAAAAATGCAATTTCGACCCAGTGGCTAACCACCTTTATAGAAAATTTAACTGGATTGTGTTTTGTTGGGACTTTGCTTTGTCGGGTTATTATGTTGTCGCGATATTGCCTTGTAGAGATTTTTTTATGTCTCTCTTTCGGCTTACCTGAATTTTGTACTACTATTTATTTTGCAAAGCGAAATCATTATTGAATATTCTATTTGGATTTTTTTTACTCACTCAAAATCTAAATTTTGAAAACTTCGAAAAGTCTATTACTACTATTGAATGGAATGCCTTAATATATTTTCTTATAAAAAAATTACATGAAATTTTAACTCGAAAGTCAGCACATCAACAGCTGAGCCGACGCCTAGTAAAATGGTAGTCAAATACGTTTATGGAGTATACGCGAAGGAGGCAACAAAACAGATGTTGGAACATTTAATTTGAATGTACGAGTGGAGTATTTGTTTTTTTTTTTTATTTATGGCAGTGGATGCACTCCGTTTTATGGATTTCACAACATATTCGAATATGATTTGGTACCTGAAATTTTTACTGATGCCAAACATCAGCTGGATCTTCATACTCCGGAAGAAAAAATTCGCAGCAAAAAACACGATTGATCAACGCCTTTGCATTACATCGCACGAGGAGTATACCTGAAAAGAAAAAAATTACCAGTTAGCTTCGCTTTTCACACATCAGTGTTCAACTCACTTGCATTTGCCATACTTTTAACAGACAAGGTCTGTAGATTTGTGAAAATCAACAGTGTTTCATCTCGTTCTTGGCTATTCGATCATATAATCTTGGTTTTCCATTCCTTGATCAGCACTGTCGTGTGTTTATTCAATACCAGCGGTGTGAATCGTGACTCATCTACTGCTTTCAGAAGTTTCACCATCAAATCTGGACATTTCATTGGCAATTCTCCAGGCCATTTCACACGTACTTTATTACCATCTGCAGAAGCACCGAGGAGATCTACTCGATAAACTGAAGTGCTAGCTATTGGTACTGCCATTTTATTTGACACCGATATTATTCTGTAATTCGAGTTTATAGAGTGTTGATGTTGTGCATCAATGCGCAAACGATTGTGAATTGGCTCTGGTAGAAGTTTCTTCAAACAAAGCATAAAATTTAGCGTACTATCCGAGCTGCCACGTACGATTATCTTAATACTAGTTAACGCACAATAAACTGCAGTATTGAACTTGTTACGTGGAACTTCTTTGACATGTCGCAATGAATAGAATACTTCACGTTCTGGATCATTCATAGTTTCCTCGTATTTCTGTAGCATAGGCAAAGTAAGGTTGTAGGTCAGGCGTTGCTGCGGCGGTCTATCACTTCTTTTTGGTGGTAACATGTTCCGTAAGAAACCGTGAGCCAGTTGCGGTTCCGCAATTTTGTATCGCGGAGTTTGAGTACAGAATATTGCATTGGGGCCATGGGCTTCGCAGAAATGGCACAACGCTATAACTGCATTCATGTATTTGCAGCTTTAGGTATAAAAAACGGGTGTAACTATGCTGTGCCACAAATGTAAAACGGTTTTGTTTATTTCCTGGATGAAAAAGAAAAATTGATTAATGAAAGGAAAGAAAAAAGTTAAAATTAACAAATTTTACTACATGAACAGGAGCTATACTCACCGCGTGCTTTAAATAAATGACATTTTTTTTTTCATTCAGGAAATGGAAAAGCGACATCTGCTCGTCAAAACCTCTACACTCAACTTGACTGACTGTCAATGATTTTTGCAAGACAAACGTTAGGCCTCATGCGCAAGCATCTCGCGCACTACACGTCACGCACTACACGTCATGCACTACATGCCGCACTACACGTCATGCACTACACGTCACGCATTACATGCCGCACGGCATATCGAGCACAACACGCCACACATGTCGCGTATTGCATATCTCGACCAATCATTCATTCGGTCGAGATTTAAAATACTTAATTCCACGAATCTCAACATTATCGACAATACACGTCAAAATAATGTTGAATGGTGGAAGTGCAACTCTGTAATACCTTTTTAGCCAGGTTTCGAACCGTTCCGTGTGGTGGCAGGCCACTTGTTGTGAAAACAAAGCTCACCACAAATCAAAAATAAATTTTTAGGACTACTTTCGGCGACATCTGCCGACCAAAATTAAAAAAAAATTTTATTCTAAATAAACTAGTCTTAAAAGTCGGCGTCAGGTAGAATTTAGCATTGCGTACGACTCCAACTTTAACGACAAAGTTAAAGCGTACGAAGTTCATTAAAGTTATCAGAACGAATGCATTAAATTCAAAACACAACGAGAAGTTAGGCAACTTCGACTCTTTAATAACTTTGACAAAAGTCGTATTTTATTTTGTTTCTTCAAGGTTCACAGATTGGGTTTGACGTTAAATTCATGGCTAAAGTTAGGGGTAAACTCCTAATTGACGCCGCCCTAAGGCATCATTTACATGTACGGTTATTGAAATCACGTAAGACTTTCCCCCTTTTTCTTTTCCGTCACCTTGCGCTACCCAAACAAAACCCACCCAATTTATGTGGTCGTGATCAATGTTACCGATATTCTTTGCAGATCATGACCCGTTTCGAAACTCTATTGGCCAAGTCAGAGGGGGGCGCCAAGCGCTTCGACGTCGCCTGCCAGCTCTGCGGTTGAAACCATAGTATGAGGCTCTGCGCTGAGTACAGAAGCAAGTCGCCCGAAGAAAAGTTACGGGCTGTCCTACTACATAAATACTGCCCCAATTGTTTGTCGCCGTTTCATCGCGTTGACAACTGCAAAAGTAAATATCGTCACCTCGAGGACCAACGTCCTGCACGCGCAGAAACCATTGTCGTCGGCGACGACAGCCAATCGGACGACGAGTTATCGATCCACTTATCGGGACCAACTAAGTCTTGGGCCCAACAAGTCGAGGAGGCAGAGTTGGAAGAAGAAATGGCTAGAGCCGAACAAAACCCCTCAACCAGCAATCTTGGGATGCGTAGTTTTCGGCCGCTGCTACAGCATGAACGGAAGGCGGAAAAATTCAAGAAAGAACGACAAGAACAAGACAATTGGCGTCAGCAGGACACCGAACTCCATACCACATCATCGAAGGGAAACGCTGCCCATGGTCGGCCCAGAGCAGCTAAGCGCGTAACGAGGCAAAATCGAAACAAAATCGCGCCATATCAAAGTAACGCGAGCAAAGTCGACAGTAGACGAGCGCTATTACACGCCGTAATAGCCGGCTTCCGAACGGGACGCCTATCCCAGACAACGACCCCATCACCCATCATGCGACCATTTGTGCCCATCGCACCGACTGCCGTCGTACGGATCGAATCGCGGGGCCACTTGCATTTGGTTCGAGCTATAGTCGATCCCTGCGCCACAAGTACAATTGTCGATGCAGAGCTGGTGAGCGACCTACAGTTAGAGCGTCAAGGATCAGGGCAATGCACAATAATCCTTCGCGGGAAATTCGGGTCATCCACACACTTGACCACTCAAGCCAGCATTGTTGCAAGCCACTATCGGTTGAGTCCGCCATCAACTGTAGATCCAAAGATTGCCGCTCCATTCCAATTCATGCGGCTGGCCGACCCACAGTTCTACCGCTCATCGCCAATTCGGCTTACACTCGGCGCAGATATATACGCCGAAATGATGGTGAGCGGAACGCCAGCAACAACAGTTGGCGGTCTCCTGACCCAACCGACCGTATTCGGGTTGGTAGTCTCAGGAGCCTGCCAAAAATAGGAGTTTTTTCATAAAAATAAGTAATTACAGCACGGAATTTAAAACCACGTACGTATATCTAATAACTTCTTTTCTTTTTCCACAGGAGAGCGAAACGTGAGGTCAACCATCTGGCGTGCAGTGCTTGCAGTCCGCATCTGCACTGCCTTCTTTCGTTACAGGGCCTTACTGGACGCGCGATCACGTGGCATCCCTTTTTTAATTTTTTCTTTGTTGCTTACGGCAAGGGGGCCGGTATGTTTAGGCCACAGGCCTAAATATATCTCCCCTCCCTCGTATCATAATTTTCTTAGTTATTTTCCTCCGTTTACTACCACCCACATATGCTTGTACTAATACACACAGGCATGTGTGAGTGGTAGTACGTATGTATCTTAGATTTTTACCGCTGTGAGCCCGCGGTACAGCAACTTTGTTGCCGGGAAAACCAACGAAGGAGCTGTATCGTGGGCTCATCGGCTCATGTAGCAAATACTCTCGTCCTCTTTAAATCTAGCAGCCAGCAAAGGTACACGTAATCGCCCGTTCACGTAAGTTCAAATTTTCAAAATTATTATTACATATATATCATTTTCCACAACATTTGTTAAACCATTTCTTAACACTTGTTGTATTTATACAAATAAAAGCACATTGTGAATTCTTTTTACTAACACGAAACCTTTTGGTGTTCTTATTTTCTTTCCTTTTTTTCGCCTTAACTAATCTTTAACAAATACGTGGGTGCACGCCGTTGCCACCACGCATTTGTTCATGTACTTTTCGGAAAACAATTAAAAATATTTTTAAAGTTTTTTTTTTGTAATTTTTCAGTTTTTCGAGATTTTTCGAATTTCGCCCTTTTTTTCTCATAAAAAACTTCAATCAATTCTGCAATCATCCCCACTAATCCCGGAGTGGGCCAAGAATTTTTTTTTTTTTTTATTTAATTTAACGGTCAATTTTTGAAAAAGTTATAGCATTTTGAAAAAAACACCGTTTTCCAACTCAAAATGAGTTTTAAATATTTTGAAAAAAACGGTGTTTTTTCAAAATTCTATAACTTTTTCAAAAATTGACCGTTTCGGATCATTTTTTTTTTTTTAAATATGTTTTTAAATGTACCTTTCGGAAAAAATACAAAAAAAATTTTAAAGTTTTTTTCAATTAAATAAAAAAAAAAAAAATCTCGGCCCACTCCGGGATTAGTGGGGATGATTGCAGAGGTGATTGAAGTTTTTTATGAGAAAAAAAGGGCGAAATTCGAAAAATCTCGAAAAATTGAAAAATTACAAAAAAAAACTTTAAAAATTGTTTGGAATTTTTTCCGAAGGTACATTTAAAAACAAATTAAAAAAAAAAAGATCCCAAACGGTAAATTTTTGAAAAAGTTATAGCATTTTGAAAACAAAAACGGTGTTTTTTAAAAATTCATAACATTTTTTGAGTTGGATGAAAAAATTTGAAAAACTTCTGAAAAACGTCTTTCGTAAGCTAGAAAAAGAAGAAAAACTTTCAGCCAATTCTAAAGGGGTCGGGTTCAAAATTGGTGGAAATGGGATGGAATACCCCATATATACACATGCATTTTTTAAATTTGTTTTTATTTAAAATATTTGTATATATACGGGCGCCCACACTACTGCCCCACCCCTCCTTTATCGCAACTTATACTCCTACTCGAACTCCCACTTCCACCGCCACTCCCACTGCAACTCCTGCTACTCTCGCTACCATGCCCATCCCCTGCTACTCCTACTCCCAATCCCACTCCCATCCCTACTACCACTCCTGCTACTCCTATTCATATTCCTACTCCCACTCCTACCCCCACTCCTCATACTACTACCCCTATACTCCTACCTCCTCAATCACACTCCCAGTCCAACTCCAACTTCTGCTATTTCTATTTCGACTCCCAATCCCACCCCCACTCCCATTCCTACCCCCACTCGCACTCCTGATACTCCTATTCCCATTCTTACTACCACTTTTATTCACATTCCCAATAGCACTACCAATTATATCTATATGCACATGCATTTTTTAAATTTGTTGTTTTTTTAATAATTGTACATATACGGGCGCTCCCACTACTGCCCCACCCCTCCTTTATCACCACTTATACTCCTACTCGAACTCCCACCGTCACTCCAACTGCAACTCCTGCTACTCTCACTACCATGCCTAACCCCTGCTACTCCTACTCGCAATCCAACTCCCACTCCTACTAACATTTCTCACAATCCCAATTCCATCCCCACTCCAACACCCACTCGCTGTACACTCCCAATTTATAATCGGTCAAACTGTTTAGGATGCAACCCGATTTATACCTACATACATAAATTGAGTTTTAATTATATCTATATGCACATGCATTTTTTTTAATTTGTACATATATGGGCGCTCGCACTACTTCCCCACCCGTCCTTTATCATACTTATACTCCTACTCGAACTCCCACTCCCACCACCACTCCCCTGCTACTCCTACTCCAAATCCCCCTACCACTCCCCCACTCCTACTACCACTATTGCTACTCTTATTCCCACTCCCACTCCTATCCCCACCCCTATTCCCCTCCCACTTCTGCTACTCCTATTCCTACCCCCACTCCCACTCCTTTTCCCTCTCCAAATCCTGCTACTCCTACTTCTATTCCTATTCCTACTTCCACTCCTACCCCTACTCCTTTTCCCACTCCGACTACTATTCCCACTCTATGATCAGTCAAAGCGTTTATATGGCTGCTCCAACTACTGCCCTCACCCCTTTTCTTTACCTCCACTTCCATTCCTGCTACTACTCTAACTCCCACTCCCCCGCTCACTCGCTGTCCCACTCCCACTTTATGATCGGTCAAACCGTTTTACCCGGTTTATACCTACATACATATTTTGAATTTTAATTATATCTATATACACATGCATTTTTATACTCAGTTGAACAGAGCTCACAGAGTATATTAAGTTTGATTGGATAACGGTTGGTTGTACATATATAAAGGAATCGAGATAGATATAGACTTCCATATATCAAAATAATCAGGATCGAAAAAAAATTTGATTGAGCCATGTCCGTCCGTCCGTCCGTCCGTCCGTTAACACGATAACTTGAGTAAATTTTGAGGTAACTTGATGAAATTTGGTATGTAGGTTCCCGAGCACTCATCTCAGATCGCTATTTAAAATCAACGATATCGGACTATAACCACGCCCACTTTTTCGATATCGAAAATTTCGTAAAACCGAAAAAGTGCGATAATTCATTACCAAAGACAGATAAAGCGACGAAACTTGGTAGATGAGTTGAACTTATGACGCAGAATATAAAATTAGTAAAATTTTGGACAATGGGCGTGGCACCGCCCACTTTTAAAAGAAGGTAATTTAAAATTTTTGCAAGCTGTAAATTGTCAGTCATTCAAGATATCATGATGAAATTTGGCAGGGACGTTACTCCTATTACTATATGTACGCCTAATAAAAATTAGCAAAATCGGAGAAAGACCACGCCCACTTTTAAAAAAAAATTTTTTTAAAGTAAAATTTTAACAAAAAATTTAATATCTTTACAGTATATAAGTAAATTATGTCAACATTCAACTCCAGTAATGACATGGTACAACAAAATACAAAAATAAAAGAAAATTTCAAAATGGGCGTGGCTCCGCCCTTTTTCATTTAATTTGTCTAGGATACTTTTAACGCCATAAGTCGAACAAAAATTAACCAATCCTTTTTAAATTTGGTAGGGGCATAGATTTTATGATGTTAACTGTTTTCTGTGAGAACGGGCGAAATCGGTTGATGCCACGCCCAGTTTTTATACACAGTCGTCCGTCTGTCCTTCCGCATGGCCGTTAACACGATAACTTGAGTAAATTTTGAGGTATCTTGATGAAATTTGGCATGTAGGTTCCTGAGCACTCACCTCAGATCGCTGTTTAAAATGAACAATATCGGACTATAACCACGCCCACTTTTTCGATATCGAAAATTTCGTAAAACCGAAAAAGTGCGATAATTCATTACCAAAGACAGATAAAGCGACGAAACTTGGTAGATGAGTTGAATTTATGACGCAGAGTAGAAAATTAGTAAAATTTTGGACAATGGGCGTGGCACCGCCCACTTTTAAAAGAAGGTAATTTAAAACTTTTGCAAGCTGTAATTTGTCAGTCGTTGAAGATATCGTGATGAAATTTGGCAGGGACGTTACTCCTATTACTATATGTACGTCTAATAAAAATTAGCAAAATCGGGGAAGGACCACGCCCACATTTAAAAAAAAATTTTTTTTAAGTAGAATTTTAACAAAAAATTTAATATCTTTACAGTATATAAGTAAATTATGTCAACATTCAACTCCAGTAATGACATGGTGCAACAAAATACAAAAATAAAAGAAAATTTCAAAATTGGCGTGGCTCCGCCCTTTTTCATTTAATTTGTCTAGGATACTTTTAATGCCATATGTCGAACAAAACATTACCAGTCCTTGTGAAATTTGGTAGGGGCATAGATTTTATGACGTTAACTGTTTTCTGTGAAAACGGGCGAAATCGGTTGATGCCACGCCCAGTTTTTATACACTGTCGTTCGTCTGTCCTTCCGCATGGCCGTTAACACGATAACTTCAGCAAAAATCGACGTATCTTTAATGAACTTAGTTCACGTACTTACTTGAACTCACTTTATTTTGGTATGAAAAATGAACGAAATCCGACAATGACCACGCCCACTTTTTCGATATCGAAAATTACGAAAAATTAAAAAAATGCCATAATTCTATACCAAATACGAAAAAAGGGATGAAACATGGTGAGGTAATTGGATTGGTTTATTGACACGAAATATAACTTTAGAAAAAACTTTATAAAATGGTTGTGACACCTACCATATTAAGTAGAAGAAAATGAAAAAGTTCCGCAGGGCGAAATAAAAAACCCTTAAAATCTTGGCAGGTATTACATATATAAATAAATTAGCGGTATCCAACAGATGATGTTATGGGTCACCTTGGTCCACATTTTGGTCGCGATCTGGAAAAAGCCTTCACATATACAACTACCACCACTCCCTTTTAAAACTCTCATTAATACCTTTAATTTGATACCCATATCGTACAAACATATTCTAGAGTCTCCCCTGGTCCACCTTTATGGCGGTATTTCGAAACGGCGTCCACCTATAGAACTAAGGCCCAATCCCTTTTAAAATACTCATTAAAACCTTTCTTTTGATACCCATATTGTACAAACAAATTCTAGGGTCACCCCTGGTCTACCTTTATGGCGATATCTCGAAACGGCGTCCACCTATGGAACTAAGGATTACTCCCTTTTAAAATACTCATTAACACCTTTCTTTTAATACCTATATTGTACAAACAAATTCTAGGGTCACCCCTGGTCCACCTTTATGGCGGTATTTCGAAACGGCGTCCACCTATGGAACTAAGGATTACTCCCTTTTAAAATACTCATTAACACCTTTCATTTGATACCCATATCGTACAAACGCATTCTAGAGTCAACCCTGATCCACCTTTATGGCTATATCCCTAAATGGCGTCCACCTATAGAACTATGGCCCACTCCCTCATAAAATACTCTTTAACACCTTTCATTTAATACCCATATCGTACAAACGCATTCTAGAGTCATCCCTGGTCCACCTTTATAGCGATATCTCGAAAAGGCGACCACCTATACAACAACCACCACTCCCTTTTAAAACCCTCATTAATACCTTTAATTTGATACCCATATCGTACAAACACATTCTAGAGTCACCCCTGGTCCACCTTTATGGCGATATTTCGAAACGGCGTCCACCTATAGAACTAAGGCCCACTCCCTTTTAAAATACTCATTAACACCATTCGTTTGATGCCCATATTGTACAAAACAAATTCTAGGGTATCCCCTCGTCCACCTTTGTGGCGATATCTCGAAACGGCGTCCACCTATGGAACTAAGGATTACTCCCTTTTAAAATACTCATTAATACCTTTAATTTGATACCCATATTGTACAAACAAATTCTAGGGTCACCCCTGGTCCACCTTTATGGTGATATCTCGAAACTGCGTCCACCTATGGAACTAAGGATTACTCCCTTTTAAAATTACTCATTAACACCTTTCATTTGATACCCATATCGTACAAACGCATTCTAGAGTCACCCCTGGTCCACCTTTATGGCGATATCTCGAAAAGGCGACCACCTATACAACTACCACCACTCCCTTTTAAACCCCTCATTAATACCTTTAATTTGATACCCATATCGTACAAACAAATTCTAGGGTCACACCTGGTACACCTTTATGGCGATATCTCGAAACGGTGTCCACCTCTGGAACTAAGCATCACTCCCTTTTAAAATACTCATTAACACCTTTCTTTTGATACCCATATTATACAAACAAATTCTAGGGTCACCCCTGGTCCACCTTTATGGCGATATCTCGAAACGGCGTCCACCTATGGAACTAAGGATTACTCCCTTTTAAAATACTCATTAACATCTTTCGTTTGATACCCATATTGTACAAACGCATTCTAGGGTCACACCTGGTCCACCTTTATGGCGATATCACGAAAAGGCGACCACCTATACAACTACCACCACTCCCTTTTAAAACCCTCCTTAATACCTTTAATTTGATATCCATATCGTACAAACAAATCCTAGGGTCGCCCCTGGTCCACCTTTATGGCGATATCCCGAAAAGGCGACCACCTATACAACTACCACCACTCCCTTTTAAAACCCTCCTTAATACCTTTAATTTGATATCCATATCGTACAAACAAATTCTAGGGTCGCCCCTGGTCCACCTTTATGGCGATATCCCGAAAAGGCGACCACCTATACAACTACCACCACTCCCTTTTAAAACCCTCCTTAATACCTTTAATTTGATATCCATATCGTACAAACAAATTCTAGGGTCACACCTGGTCCACCTTTATGGCGATATCACGAAAAGGCGACCACCTATACAACTACCACCACTCCCTTTTAAAACCCTCCTTAATACCTTTAATTTGATATCCATATCGTACAAACAAATTCTAGGGTCGCCCCTGGTCCACCTTTATGGCGATATCTCGAAAAGGCGACCACCTATACAACTACCACCACTCCCTTTTAAACCCCTCATTAATACCTTTAATTTGATACCCATATCGTACAAACAAATTCTAGGGTCACACCTGGTACACCTTTATGGCGATATCTCGAAACGGTGTCCACCTGTGGAACTAAGCATCACTCCCTTTTAAAATACTCATTAACACCTTTCTTTTGATACCAATATTGTACAAACAAATTCTAGGGTCACACCTGGTCCACCTTTGTGGCGATATCTCGAAACGGCGTCTACCTGTGGAACTAAGGATTACTCCCTTTTAAAATAATCATTAACACCTTTCTTTTGATACCCATATTGTACAAACAAATTCTAGGGTCACCTCTGGTCCACCTTTATGGCGATATCTCGAAACGGCGTCCACCTATGGAACTAAGGATTACTCCGTTTTAAAATACTCATTAGCACCTTTCATTTGATACCCAAATCGTACAAACGCATTCTAGAGTCACCCCTGGTCCACCTTTATGGCGATATCCCGAAAAGGCGACCACCTATACAACTACCACCACTCCCTTTTAAAACCCTCCTTAATACCTTTAATTTGATATCCATATCGTACAAACAAATTCTAGGGTCGCCCCTGGTCCACCTTTATGGCGATATCTCGAAACGGCGTCCACCTATGGAACTAAGGATTACTCCCTTTTAAAATACTCATTAACACCTTTCTTTTGATACCCATATTGTACAAACAAATTCTAGGGTCACCCCTGGTCCACCTTTATGGCGGTATCTCGAAACGGCGTCCACCTATGGAACTAAGGATATATCCCTTTTAAAATACTCATTAACATCTTTCATTTGATACCCATATCGTACAAACGCATTCTAGAGTCAACCCTGATCCACCTTTATGGCTATATCCCTAAATAGCGTCCACCTATAGAACTATGGCCCACTCCCTCATAAAATACTCTTTAAGACCTTTCATTTGATATCCATATTGTACAAACAAATTCTAGAGTCAACCCTGATCCACCTTTATGGCGATATCCCTAAATGGCGTCCACCTATAGAACTATGGCCCACTCCTTCATAAAATACTCTTTAATGCCTTTCATTTAATACACATGTCATACAAACACATTCCAGGATTTCCCTCGGTTCATTTTCCTACATGGTTATTTTCCCTTATGTTGTCACCATAGCTCTCAACTGAGTATGTAATGTTCGGTTACACCCGAACTTAACCTTCCTTACTTGTTTAAATTTGTTTTTATTTAAAATATTTGTACATATGTGGGCGCTCCCACTCCTGCTCCACCCCTCCTTTATCACCACTTATTCTCCTACTCCTATTTTCCACTCCCACAACTTTTCCCACTCCACTCCCACCGGCACTCCCGCTACTCCTACTTCTACCTCCACTACTATTCCCCTGCTACTCCCACTACTACCCCCATCCCCACACCAACCCCCACTCCCACTCCTACTGCTATTCCAACTCCAACTCCTGCTACTCACACTCCCAATTCCAATACTACCCCACTCTATCACCCCCCTCGCTCCTGCCACCTTCGGGGAGTAATTTTTGTTGTTACAGGAACAACATCCCAGGTTCGCAGGCCTTAGAAAATGTTTATTATTATGTTTTCAAATAACTTGAATGCATTACCAAGAAAGGAATTTTTCATAAATGCATTACTAAAAACTGAAGCATGTAAAAATTTTCACTACCTTTGCAGATTAGGCTCCATTACAGAACTGTGTTTTTCGACAATTATTACCGGATTATGTGAAATTGTTTTCATGATGATTTCTGAAATATTTTCATGGGCATTTTGAAATTAATTTTGTTTCTTAATTTATTTTCAGTCATATATAATGCCACGACTTACAAGAAGAAGAGACAGGGATAGTAATAGGGAGATACGTCCTAATGTTAACATATCTCTCGCATTGGTTGATAGTTTTAAGGGTGCTTTGAGCGATGTACCTCCTAATTTTATTAGCTTTGATATTGGAAATATGGATTTACGTTGTGAGCATTGTAATGCAATGGATTTCGAGAAAGAAATTACTGTAAGAAGCAGAAACTCCTTTTCGTTGTGTTGTCAATAGGGAAAAGTAACTTTGGCACCGTTAACACAAAATCAGTTTTTCAATAATTTATATAAGGGTTTACGCTCCAATAACCTGGTTTTAAAGCGGAGATCAACAAATTACTTTGAAAATATACGTAGTTTCAATTCATCTTGTAGCGTCATGTAGTGCCAGCCAACTAAAAACTAAAAATAAAACTAAAAACTAAAATAGCTGGCATCACCCCCACATGCAACCATGCATGTATGCACTTGGCGTTACTGGGTGAATGAGTCGAATGGCGGAGAGAATTCTGATTGACTGAATCTTCCGTTACTCGACTCTATTACGCCATTGCATTATGCGATTTTCCCGTTATGCACTTTTGCATACCGGCAAAGCTGCTTTTGAAGCGTCAGCAGTTTGTCAGTTTTTGAGTTGGAGTTTGAAGTGAACCGGTCGCCGCGCTAGAAGCGCAAATAAAACGCGGAGCAGAATAGTGTGGGTGAAGTTTAAACAGATTAGAAAACTAAAAACTAAGTAGAAAAAAACTAAAAAGTGTAAAACGAATTAATTGTAAAAGCAACAGAAACCAAGATAACTTTAAATAAAAATCTAATTAAACTAAAAATCAGTTTTCTTTCCATCGTTGTGTGTGCGTGTGTGGGGCTGCATGCCCGCGAAAAATGGTGGCGCTAAAGTCCACCGTACATGGCGACCGTGACAGGACCTCATCAAAAAGTAGCAAATCACCTTCGGAATGCGTTTTGCGTCCTCACACTAAGCATAAAATGACCGCCAACGCTCAATTTTTATAACAAATATTTAATTTACGTTTGAATTTTTTGCCACTATATTTGTCTTTCCACATGCAAACATATTTACGTGCATACATGCAGACGAAACATAATTCGCACTAGTCGAAATATTTCTGAAATATGCTTACTTAATCACAAAAAACTACATACAAAAAAGTTAAAATCAAGAAAATCTTCAAAAAAAAATTCCTACAAATAAAGTACAAAATCTAAATATTAAATGGCTTAAGTGCAGAATACAAAAAAAAAAAAAATACTAAAAATTCGGAGTTTGAATTAAAGTTGTGGGAAAACTGTGGAGAAATTAATCAAAACAAATCACTTTTATACAAAAAAAATTACTCACAAAACATTACATACTTGAAGATCAAAAAAAATGTGAGACTAAATCCACGAAACTTTAATTTTGTACAACGTATGTAGAACTTAAAATGTCTACTTAACAAAAAAAAAAAAAAAAAAATTTAACAAAAATTTCTACAAATTTATAAAATCAAAAATTACAAAAAAAATACAAACAATTTAAAACCACATCGAAAAAAAAAGTATAAAATCAAAAAAGTTACAAAAAAATACAAAAACTGAAAAATTTACAAAAAAAATACAACAATTTAAAATTATCTACAAAAAAAACATTTAATACTTCACAAAAAAAAAACACAAAAATATTGGTTAAGTTAATCAAAATGAAAAAAAAGAGGTAACAATTTGTACATCAATTTTGAAAAGTCAGCAAAGACTACAAAATGGGCTGAAACAAAGCCAAAATCAATTTTAAGAGGAATCAGAGATAATAGAAGCAACTAAACAAAATATTTGAAAAACTGACTAAAGAAAGAAATAATAAATAAATCAACATTTTTAACAAAACCGAAAAACTTTTGAAACCAGCTGTACTAGCCACCAAGTCAATTGCATAACGGCATCACTCCACTTAATTAACGGCACAAACGCCAAAAATTTGATACATATACATTATAACGGCGAATGAAGTAACGCCACAAATACTTAAACATCGACAAAGGCATTTCCAGAAAGGCGGCAGCAGCGGAGAGATACCGACAGCACCGAAATTTCCAACAGCGCAGCATCAACTAAAGGCAGTACCAGACCGACAGCAGCAAATATATGTATGTAACCCTTTATATGTTTTATTACTTATAAGAAAAACAAAATTTTTTCTAAAATAGATTTTTCAAAAATATATTTTTGTTTGCTAATGTTTTTCTCATCGACAATTTTTTCTGAATAATTTTACTAATATTTTCTAATCGATAAATTTTTATATTGCAATCAATTCTTTCAGAAATTATACGAATTTAAATATCAATAAAAATTTACCTTAAAATTTAAAAATATTTTATTAAAAATAATTAACTTTATATTGAATTTATTTATAAAAAAAAAAAAAATTAAAAATTTAATTTTTCTAATACATTAAGGCGGTTCAGAATCTTTTGCATTTAATAACAATCTATGAATTGTAAGCAATTCATTTAAAAACAATAACAAACAACAACAACAAAAAAACATTAACTCTGGGTTAACCATTTTCTAGACCATTTGCACAAAATCCTGAACTCCCCTCTATTTAGGATATGCCATTAAATGAAATTTTTGCCTTTAAACCACGTGAATTTAATAGTAAAAATTAAAATATTTTCATTGTTTAAATTTTTAAACAAGTGTTTCGGTTGCTGTAAAAATTTTATTAATAGCGGTGCGTCCGCGATACAAAACACATTTCTATACTTTCGATATAAAGCGGTGGGGACGTAAACATCGCCGTATATTCGAAAAAAAAAAAATAAAATTTTGGTTAGGCTTGTGGAATCAAGTGCGGTTTTTTTTATATTTTTTTCCAATAGTCCGAAAAAAAAATATACCAGCATGTTTCGGTTTTTCACAAAATAAATAAAACCGGAACACGCTTGCCTATTTCCTTTTGCAAAGCCCATTCTGGGGGGCGAGAAACCACAGACCAAGTGTCCTTTTTAGGACAGCCTGTCCATTGGTTAGCTAGCGGGGCTAACCTAGTGGGGGACAGTCGGTAAGTCCGACTAAGTTCGGCACGGAGGGTGGGTAGGCATTTCTCTAGCCTATAATTTAGAGAAAATCCGCAGACCGGATGTTCTTTTGTTTAAAAAAAAAAAAACAATTATATAATTTGCTTAACCAGACTTACCATTTTATAGAATTTATACCAGCGCGACAAATATTAACCGGATTTTCAAATAATACTCGGATTTACAAAATATTTACCTGATTTACAAATTTTTTTTTTCTTTTGAAATAATTTTCAATAAAATTACCCTGTTTCAAACACATGTCCTGAGGGCAATTCCAGCGATAAATCAAGCTCTAAAGGAAGGTGTTCACTAGCTCGTCAAGAAGATTTTTTAGGATTTAATGACTCAGATATCGCAGAAAATAATAATTCAAATGTTCAGTCAGTAACTAATATTATAAACACTCAGCCTTCAGCAAATTCGTCTAATAATTCAGACAACTAGCACTTCAAATTTTCAGTCAGGAGCTGACTTTTCCAATTCTCACTCTACTTCAAATTCTTCTAATTTGCCTTCAACAAATAATTTTTCAGATTTACAATCGAATAACAATATTTCAATCATGGCAACCTCAGCACAGAAAAAGGTGTTCATTACCAGTTGCGCCTCAATTATTAGGGACAACTACAGCGGCGATCCACTGGCACTAGAATCTTTTATCGACAAAATAAAATTAATTGAAATCTTCTCAGATGAAAATTTAAATAGTACTTTTATTGCGTTTTTGAAATCCAAACTTGAGGGAAAAGCACGCGAAGCATTGCCAACCGTGATAAACTCAGTTGAGGACATAAAGACTGCCTTGAGAAATAGAATAAAACCGGAAAACTCGAAAGTTGTTTCTGGTAAAATAGCGTCCTTACATGTCATCAATAATAACTACTCGGACTTTGCTAAGCGCGTTGAAGAACTATCCGACGCATTGGAACGTTCTTTGATTATTGAAGGTATGACACAAGCCAAGGCACATGAAATGGCCGTAGAGCAAACATTGAATGTGTGCAGGTTGAACACTCGTTCAGAGTTGGTCAAATTCATCCTGGCTTCAACTACCTTCAGTGATACAAAAGACGTAGTTGCAAAAATGATAGTCGAACGTAATAATGAGGTAAAAGAAAGAAAAGTACTAGCATTCCGTACTCGTGGTAACTGGCAAAATAGTTTTCGAGGAAATTATAGGGGTAATAATTTCAATAATAGGTACAACAATCCAAATGCAAGATTAAACAATAACAATAGAAATAACTACAACAATAATAATTACGGGTACAATAATTCTAATAGAGGTAATAATGACAGATATAGCACTAATAGAAAAAATCAGCCTAGTAGTAGTAACAATAATGCTAATAATAATAATAGACGTTCAAATTCGCGAAGTAATGCCAATGTACGCGCTTTAAACGTGAACGACCCTCAGGAGCGGACACTGGGGGATCAGGATCACGATTTAGACAATTAACCGAATCTTCTTCAAAAATATTAAAATCCATCTACTACTTTAACCTTAATTTTTCGGATCTTATTGAACTTCAATGTAGCGATTCCTACAAACCATGTACTTTTCTAGTAGATTCTCAAGCAGATATTTCCTTAATCAAAATTTCAAGTTTATCGAAAAATTGTAACTTTAATAGTAACGAAATAACCAACATAACAGGCGTAACACCTGAAAGAATTTCAACTTTAGGAACCTTAAAAACCAACTTATTTGCATATAAATTTTTAATACCGCATACCTTACATGTAGTTAACGACGATTTCAATACACCTTCAGATGGAATACTCGGCAAAGACTTTTTAAAATTAAATAAATGCATTATTAATTATGCAAGTGATAGCATTACTATTAATACCGGCTTAAAAACACTAAATATTCCAATTTTGCACGGCACAAGTACCGATTCTTTAGTTATTCCTCCGAGATGTGAAGTTTATCGGTTATTTAAATTACCAAAATGCGATAATCCTGTTTTTGTAGACTCGCAAGAAATCTGTAGTGGTGTTTTTAAGGCAAAGTGCATTGTTGACGCAAATAATCCAGTTCTAAAAATTTTAAATATTACTGACGAAGTAAAACATGTCAACAATTGCAATATCGTAACGGAAGATATCACCAACTACAATGTCTACAAAATCAATGAAACTTCAAAAGATAAAAAACGCTTAGAGGAATTGACGAAAATTTTGAAAAATCAAATGCCGGGTTATGCTCAAAAACAATTACTAGATTTATGCTTAAAATATGCCGATGTATTCGCTTTAAAAACTGATCGTATGACCTTAAATAATTTTTACGAACAAAAGCTACGTTTAACTGATAAAAATCCACTCTATATAAAAAATTATCGTTTACCATATACGCAACGTGAAGAAATTAATAAACAAGTCGAAAATTTAATGCGAAATGATTTAATAGAGCCCAGCTTTTCTAATTATAACATTCCTTTAAGTTTGGTACCGAAAAAAGATCCTTCAGGCCAAAAGTCTTATCGTATGTGCGTTGATTTCAGAGCAGTCAACAAAAAGCTTATCGCAGACAAATTTCCGTTGGCACGCGTAGACGACATACTCGACAATCTTGGCAGAGCCAAATACTTTTCAACTTTAGATCTTTTTTCTGGTTTTCACCAAATACCACTTCATGTTAATTCTAGAGACGTTACATCTTTCAGTACAGACCGACGAGCTTTTCGTTGGAAAGTTTTACCTTTCGGTTTAAATATAGCACCAAACTCTTTTTCACGTATGGTGTCATTAGCATTTTCAGGCATTTCGCCAAATCAAGCTTTTATGTACATTGACGATGTTATCGTCATCGGATATAGCGAGACACATCACCTCAAAAATTTAGAAAAAGTTTTCGAAACTTGTAGAAAATTCAATTTAAAATTAAACCCCAAAAAATGCAATTTGCTTCGTTCTGAAGTAACTTTTTTAGGCCATAAATGCACCTCAAAAGGCCTACTGCCAGATGACTCAAAAATAGACGCAATTAAAAAATACAATAAGCCAAAAGACAAAGACGCTGTTAGGCGATTCGTTGCATTTGCAAATTATTATAGGCGTTTTATACCTAACTTTGCGTCACTGGCAGCCCCTTTAAATCGTCTAAATCGGAAAAAAGTTGAATTTGTTTGGGATGATGCTTGCGAAAATGCTTTCGAAAAATTAAAATTATTATTAATGTCTCCTCAATTATTACAATACCCTGATTTTTCAAAAGAATTTATTATCACTGTAGATGCATCTAAGAGTGGTTGTGGCGCTATATTAAGCCAAAAGCATGGAGATAATGATTTACCGATTTGCTTTGCATCAAAATCTTTCAATAAAGCCGAACAGAAAAAGGCAATCATAGAATTAGAACTTTTAGCAATACATTTTGCTATAAAACATTTTCGCCCGTATGTTTACGGTACACATTTCACGGTAAAATCAGACCATAGACCATTAGTTTATCTATTTAATATGAAAGATCCTTCCTCGAAACTCTCTAGAATCAGATTAGATTTATCAGAATACAATTTTAAAATTGAATATATTAAAGGAAAATCGAATGTTGTGGCTGATGCTCTTTCGCGTATAAGTATAGACGAGATTAAAGATTCGACAAAATACGTTTTAGCCGTTAAAACGCGATCACAGACTAAACAAGAATTACAAAACGAAAAAATTAGTTTAAATGATACGACTTCTAATGATAATAAAGTACAAGTTTATGATAAATTTTCATACGATTTTTCAAAAAAGATACCGCGAGTAAAATCAAATATACAATATAATAAAAATAAGGATATCTCCAATTTACAAATTTATGCGCATTTAAAGCATAAAAAATATAATTTACTTAATATCGTGACTGTTAACGAAATAACGAATTTAGATGAGGTACTTTCGAGGCTGGAAAAAGCATCCGACAATCACAATATTAAACAATTAGAATGGCCAAAAAATGATATCTTTTCAATAATTTTTCAATTACGATCCGCGGAAATGAAATTTTAAAATCATTACAAATAATATTGACGGACCCTGTAGAGACCGTAACAGACAATGAACAGAAACAAAAACTTATGACAATTTATCACGAAGATCCAGTGTTAGGAGGTCATTGCGGAACAAAAAGGTTATATGCCAAATTAAGAACTAAATATTACTGGAAAAACATGACACGTGATATAGCGAAATTTGTGAAAAATTGCAATAAATGTCTTTTAAATAAAGTGAGACCAAAAAAAAAAGAAAATCTTGTCCTTACCCCAACACCCTGTAAACCATTTGACAGTAATTATCGATACAATAGGTCCACTTCCAGAATCAAACTATAGTAACAAGTTCACTGTTACTCTGATTTGTGACTTTTCTAAATACCTGGTAACAGTAGCTGTACCAGATAAATCAGCAAAAACTATCGCATGTGCTATTTTTGAAACCTTTATACTAACATATGGTACAATGAAAGCCGTTAGATCCGATTTAGGGACGGAATACAAAAATGAATTATTCTCGGAATTAACAAAACTTTAAAAATTAATCATGATTTCTCAACAGCTTATCACCACGAAACTGTTGGTACTGTTGAAAGAAACCATAGAGTCTTTAACGAATATTTACGTATATATCTAGATGAAACGTATTCAGATTGGGATACGTATTTGAAGTATTTTACATTTTTACATAATACTACAAGTAGTTCGGTTTTCGATAATAAATTTACTCCGTTCGAATTAATATTTGGCAGGAAATCTACATTGCCACATGAATTACAAAAGGAACAAATCGATCCGATATATAATGTAGAAAATTATACAAAAGAGCTAAAATATAGAATGCAAAAATCTCATAAAATGGCAACAAATTTGATTAATAAACATAAAATTAGAAATAAAGAATTATACGATAAAACGCCAAAGCCTTTAGAAATTAAAATTAATGATAGGGTTTTAGTAGAAACAGAACCGAGAAATAAACATAGAAATATATATCAAGGTCCCTACATAATAAAGAATATCGACGGACCAAATGTAACAATTTACGATGAAATTAATAAAATTGAAAAAACTGTACATAAAAACCGTATCCAAAAATTTTATTAAAATTTATAGTACTTTTAAATTTTACTAATTAATCTTTAAATATGAATATATTTTAAGAATGCGCCAAGGAATGTAACAAAAAAATTTTTTTTTTAATGTTAATTTCGATACGGGCTAATTTACTAAATATATGTCACCTAAATAATATAAAAAGATAGCAACTTACTTACGTTAAGTAGTAGTAATAGCAGTAGCTTATACAATAAGCTTACCATACAAGATAAAATATCGGCTCACTTCAAACTAAACTAAATTATCAAAATCTAAAAATTAACTTTTCCTACATATTTCTTTTTGCAAATTTCAATTTTAACTCTTTTTCATATAGCCTAAAGAAGAATGTGGCAAGACTGATCACCTTGTCAAATTCTTCTTTTCCAAAAGGGGATGATGTAGCGTCATGTAGTGCCAGCCAACTAAAAACTAAAAATAAAACTAAAAACTAAAATAGCTGGCATCACCCCCACATGCAACCATGCATGTATGCACTTGGCGTTACTGGGTGAAAGAGTCGAATGGCGGAGAGAATTCTGATTGGCTGAATCTTCCGTTACTCGACTATATTACGCCATTGCATTATGCGATTTTCCCGTTATGCACTTTTGCATACCGGCAAAGCTGCTTTTGAAGCGTCAGCAGTTTGTCAGTTTTTGAGTTGGAGTTTGAAGTGGACCGGTCGCCACGCTAGAAGCGCAAATAAAACGCGGAGCAGAATAGTGTGGGTGAAATTTAAACATATTAGAAAACTAAAAACTAAGTAGAAAAAACTAAAAAGTGTAAAACAAATTAATTGTAAAAGAAACATAAACCAAGATAACTTTAAATAAAAATCTAATTAAACTAAAAATCAGTTTTCTTTCCATCGTTGTGTGTGCGTGTGTGGGGCTGCATGTCCGAGAAAAATGGTGGCGCTAAAGTCCACCGTACAATCTTTTGCGATGGTTAGTTCTGAAGCGGAAATAGCAGAGAATGTTACGCAAGGTGCTTATTATTTTAAAATTCACGATATCTTTTATCATAGAGCTGGCCCTTTAACGCATGAGCAAAATGCTAGTTCAAATCCCTGCTATGCTCAGTTATATTTCTATGATGTGTTGATACCGCAAATACTTTTAGACTGAGAGAACCATCAAATGCATTATGCGATAGAGGCTTCATGACAGAAATATCTGCCCAATTCAATCAAGTTAACCCTTTTGTTCGGTCTTTCATTTCCATGAAAGAACATTGTAGTAGACACGAAAATATATATAAGGAAATGTGTTTACTCATTACGGATAATCGTGAGATGCTGAATATAGAGATGGGTAGATTTAATGATGTTCTTGCAACAGATGTTGCCGTGACATTTAGTACAACAGATGGTGAACCTCCATTTGATAGAAGGATGGTATCATTTTATAAAAGGAGTGGTACGGTAAAGAATATTTCCCTTTTAGATTCATCTTTGGATCCGCTGGCCTATCCACTACTATTTCCCAATGGAAACGTGGGATGGCATCCTGATATATTGCATAGCAGACGAAGTACGTCTGTTTCAAGTCGAGCTAGAATTAAAACTACTATGCTTGAGTTCGCGTCATTTCGACTTGCGATCAGAGACGAATTCAGTCTTCTACATCCTTCTAAAAAGCTTTATCTACAGTTGATTGTAGGTATGTATGTTCGAGTTGAGGGAACAAGACTTAACTTTTTAATACTTAATCAAGAAAACCTGAGGTGTGATGTTTTGTATAACATAACAGATTATCTGATCACAAATCCTCATAGTAATGGACATGAAAATATTGAAAGAGGGATTATTCTGCCATCTTTATTTACCGGCTCTCCCAGAAACATTTACCAAAACTATTTGGACGCTATGAATATAGTCCGCCATTTTGGTAAACCATCTCTGTTTATTACAATGACATGCAATCCAAATTGGCCAGAAATTAACAGGAGTGCTGATTTCAATGAAACACCAAATTATCGCCCAGAAATTATAGTGCGAGTGTTCAGTGCGAAAATAAATGATTTAATAAGCACAATAACTACAAAAAAAGTTTTTGGTACTGTTGCTGCTTATATTTATACAATAGAATTTCAAAAGAGAGGTTTGCCTCATGCGCACATATTGCTAACATTAGATGAAAGGGATAAACTTGAAGGTGTTAGTGATATAGACAAAGCCGTATGTGCGGAAATTCCTGAATGTTAACGCAGTTTGCATGAGAAATGGTAATTGTTCCAAGAGTTTTCCCAAAAATGTTTGCGAGTCCACACGAGCAGAGGTGAATGGGTTTCCAATATATAGAAGACGTGGTAATGGTGTTAGTGTTGATATTCGTGGTGCGTCTCTTGATAACCGTTATGTTGTACCATATAATCCAAATTTGCTTGCCAAATTTAATTGCCACATTAATGTTGAGGTTTGCTCAACGGTTAAAAGTGTGAAATACATTTATAAATATGTATATAAAGGATATGACAGTGCAACTGTCAGGTTAGCTACTGAACACGTTCATGCCGGTGAAGTAGACAATTGTGACGAGATTCAAAACTTTTTGAATGGACGTTACGTTGGTTCCACTGAAGCGGTTTGGCGAATTTTCCCTATGCACTGTCAGTCCCATTCAGTAACGTGACTTGACGTTCACTTACCGCAAATACAAAACGTTGTGTTTACTAATGGTCAGCACAACGAGCTGTTCAGAATTTGAGAAAAACCAGGTTGTTGGCATTTTTTCATTTGAATATTGAAGATCCTTCGGCAAATTCATATAAATATTTAGAAATTGCATTGCATTATACTTGGGAAGATAAAACCAAGAAATGGAAAAAAAGACAGCGAGGCCGTGATAAAACTATCGCTCGCATGTATGTAGTGTCGCCGAAGGATATTGAACTCTTCCATTTACGTTTGCTCCTTTTACATGTAACTGGGCCAAAATCGTTTAAGGACGTTCGATCATATAATCGGGTTATATATAATACATTTGTGGAAGCGTTTCGTGCTAGGGGAATCGCCTCAAATGATAACGAATGGCGCGAGTGCTTAGAAGAAGCGCGACAATTTCATTCTCCTAAACAAATGCGTCACTTATTTGCTGTGATATGTGCGCTAAATGTTCCAGCAAATGCTTTGGCGCTGTGGAGTGAGTTTAAAAATTCACTTTCTGAGAGAAAGCGATGAAACATTTTCATTTAATCGTTCACTATTAGAAATCGAAGATGTGCTACTTAGTCATAACGTGATATGTCACAGCCTTGGATTACCAGTGCCCACAGCAAATCCTGCTATAACAAGTACAGATGTTCCTCAACCTGAAAATGAGCTAATTTTATTTGAAAACTATTACTCACGAGCAAACAGCGAGCAACGTACAATAATAGACCACGTTATCCAGGAAATACAGTCTCGTAATACCGGTTCTAATGTGTTCTGCGTTACTGCTCATGCAGGTTGCGGTAAAACTTTTATGCAAACTGCTTTAATTCACAGGTTGAATTCACTTAATCTTCCACGCATTGCGACTGCTTTTAGTGGCATAGCATCAACTCTTTTGATTGGTGGAAGAACAGTGCACAATGTGTTTAAATTACCCATTCCTGTTGTCTAAAATTCTGTACCGAATATCACCCCAAACAGTGCTCAAGGAAGATATATAAATTCAGCTGCGCTGATAATAATTGACGAAATTTCCATGTGCCCACTTTTAATTTTGAAAGCTATGGATAGACTACTGCGTGATTTGTGTTCCGATGAAAATAATAAATGCAAGCTGTTCGCTGGGAAAACAATACTTTTTTGTGGCGATTTTAGACAAATCCTACCCGTTGTTCCTCATGGATTACGTGATGTTTTGGTTGAAAACTATATTATTAGTTGGAATGAATTTGCTTCTTTTCATCATGAAACATTAAACCAAAACATGAGAGCATTACCACACGAGCTGCAGTTTGTACAATTTTTAAAGCAAATTGGTGACGGTCAAACACCTTTATATCCACAGTTTCGAGATAATGTCATTGAAATACCACAGCAACTAGTGGGAAATGAAGATAACCTAATTTCTGACGTATTTGGAAATATTGAAGAAAATTTATTGTCAGATCAAGTTGTGAGTTCTGTAATTTTAGCAGCAACCAATGAGGACTGCTACCTGGTTAATAATGACATACTTAATCGCATACCTGGTTGATTTAAAACATATAAAAGTTTTAATAAATTTATTTGCGACGATGAAAGAGAAGTCAATAATTATCCCACTGATTTTATGAATTCCCTCAATGTGAGCGGACTTCCACCGCATAAGCTTTCACTGAAGCTTAATTGCGTCGTGCTGCTCATTCGAAACCTTAATACAAAGGATGCCTTAGTGAACGGAACACCGTGCCTTCACAACAACGCCATTGATTGTGAAGTTTTAACCGGATATTCAAAAGGCAAATGAATTCTTATCCCGCGCATCAAATTAACTTATTCAGGAACCATATTACCCTTTAATTTTCAACGGACCCAGTTTCCAGTAATACCATCTTTCGCAATGACCATAAATAAGTCGCAAGGTCAAACGTTTGAAAAAGTTGGAATTTTGTTGAGGCGGCATGTATTTACACATGGGAAATTATACGTAGCTGCAAGTAGAGTCAGGTCCTTTGACAGTCTAAAGTTTTATGTAAGCGAACATAATAATCAAGGTCACTTAGCTGGCGATGAAAGGGTATTCACGAAAAATATTGTTTTCCCCGAAGTTATAAATCCAAACTGGCCATGCGAATAAGCGCAGTTTCGGCGTCGGATTCGTGGTGGGAGAGAGACTTTGTCGCCAAGTGCTGGCGTTCACGCCTGTGGACGAGCGTCTCGCCGCTATCCGAATAAAAGCAACATTTTTTAATATATCATTCATCTGCGCCCATGCGCCGACAGACGAGAAAGACGATGAGGTTAAAGACACTTTTTATGAACAATTAGAACGCACATACGAGCGCTGCCCCCGTCATGATATAAAAGTCGTGCTTGGCGACAGGGTGGGCAAAGAAGGTGTTTTTGGCCCTACAGTCGGAAAGTTCAGCCTACACAATGAAACTTCTCCTAACGGACTGAGGCTGATTGACTTTGCCGGTGCTCGAAACATGGTCATATCAAGCACGAGGTTCATGCATAAAAAGATACATCAAGCTACATGGCTGTCTCCTGATCGAAATACTCGCAATCAGATCGATCACGTTGTGATAGACAGACGGCATGCCTCCAGTGTTTTAGATGTGCGCACGATCCGAGGACCTAACATCGATTCGGACCATTATCTCGTTGCAGCCAAAATACGCACCCGCCTCAACGCGGCTAAAAACAAGGAACAAAAAACACAAGGAAAGCTAGACGTCGAAAAGCTTCAATCACAACAGACTGCCAATGATTTCGCAACTCGACTCTCACACCTGCTCTCTGAGGGCACAACTCATCCTGAAGGAATACAGGAGCAGTGGGAGCATACCTCCAAAGCACTTCGTACTGCCGCCGGTTACCGGCGGCCACGAAAAAACAACTGGTATGATGAAGAATGCCGCGTTGCAACCGAAAGAAAAGACGCTGCCTACAGGGCTACGTTAAAAGCGATCGCGATAAGAGGAGTGTGTGAACGCTATCGTGAGTTGAAAAGGGAAGCGAGACGCTTTTCAGGAAGAAAAAAGCAGAAGCAGAAAGGCGTGAGTGCGAGGAGCTTGAGCTGCTAGCCACCAGGAATAACGCCCGAAAATTCTACCAAAAAATACGACGACAGACGGAAGGTTTTAAGACCGGGGCAAACTCCTGTAGGAATGAAAACGGCGACCTTGTAACTGATGTCCAGAGAGTGCTTAGATTATGGAGGGAACACTTCTCTGCTCTCCTAAATGGAGGCAGCAATTCACCGCGCAGAGATGAAGAACCCGATCCCGCAATCGATGATGATGGAATATATGTCCCCCCGCCCGATTATGACGAAGTTAGAATAGCAATAACCAGATTGAAAAACAACAAGGCCGTGGGCGCTGATGGATTGCCTGCGGAGCTATTCAAGTTCGGCGGCGAGGAGTTGGTAAGGCGCATGCAGCAGCTTCTTAGCAAAATATGGGCGGACGAAAGCATGCCCGACGGTTGGAATCTAAGTGTTCTTTGCCTAGTCCACAAGAAGGGGGATCAGCCTTCTTAATATCGCATATAAGGTCCTTTCAAGTGTATTGTGCGAAAGATTGAAGCCCACCGTGAACCGGCTGATTGGACCTTATCAGTGCGGCTTCAGACCTGGTAAATCTACCATCGATCAGATTTTCACAATGCGCCAAATCTTGGAAAAAACCCGTGAAAAGAGAATCAACACACATCACCTCTTCGTCGACTTTAAAGCCGCCTTCGACAGCACGAAAAGGAGCTGCCTATATGCCGCTATGTCTGAATTTGGTTTCCCCGCAAAACTTATACGGCTGTTCAAAATGACGTCGAGCAACACCATCAGCTCAGTCAGAATTGGGAAGGACCTCTCCGAGCCGTTCGAAACTAAACGAGGTTTCAGACAGGGTGACCCCCTATCGTGCGATTTCTTTAATTTGATGCTGGAGAAAATTATACTAGCTGCAGAACTTAACTGCACTGGAACAATATACTATAAAAGCGTGCAATTACTGGTATATGCTGATGACATTGATATCATCGGCCTAAATACCCGCGCTGTTAGTTCTGCTTACTCCAAGCTCGAAAAAGAAGCGGTAAAGATGGGTTTGATGGTGAATGAGGGCAAAACGAAGTACCTGCTGTCATCGAGCAACCACGCTACTGTTGACAGCCATAATTTCGAAATAGTAAAAGACTTCGTTTATTTGGGAACCAGCATCAACACTAGCAACAACATCAGCACTGAAATCCAGCGAAGAATCAATCTTGCCAATAAATGCTACTTTGGACTAGTTAGGCAATTGAAAAGTAAAGTCCTCTCTCGGCGAACGAAAATCATACTCTACAAGTCACTTATCGTACCCGTCCTGCTATTTGGGGCAGAAGCATGGACCATGACAACAGCAGATGAAGCGGCTTTGGGACTGTTCGAGAGAAAAGTTCTTCGAAAGATTTATGGACCTCTACGCGTTGGCGATGGCGAGTACCGAAGAAGATTTAATGATGAGCTGTACGAGCTATACGCAGACATCAACATAGTCCAGCGAATTAAACCGCAGCGGCTGCGCTGGCTAGGCCATGTTATGCGAATGAAAGATGATGCCCCGGCCAAGAAAGTGTTCCTATCGGAACCCGCGTATGGAAGCAGAGGTAGAGGGCGGCCCCCCGTTGGAAGGACCAGGTGGAAAACGATTTAAACTCCCTTGGTGTGACCAATTGGCGCCGGTTGGGGGAGCGAAGGAGCGACTGGCGCGCCTTGTTGGACGGCCATAACCGTTTAGACGGTTAAGCGCCAATTAAGTAAGTAAGTAAGTAAGTAAGTATAAATCCAAACTGCTAAGTGTAAGCAATGCAAATCCATGAATTTAAATTCGCGTTAACTGAGAAAAGTTTTTAAAACATTTGCATGTAGACGAAGTAATGTATCTAAGTATAGATTTTTTGGCGTCTCTCCTTTACTCTTTTTCCCTTTTATTCCTGCGAAATGGGCAGTACTCGAGGTTAGTTAAATTCAAGATATTCTTCAATACTGTGTAAAATTATATTTAAAATTTTTCATATTGCAATTATATATGGCATGGTGATAAGTGTATATATGTACTTAAACATTTTATTTAATTACATTTGGTCTATTCACGAAAGCGTGCTTATCAGGTTATTTGCTTATGTGGTTATATTTTTCGCAAATAATTTTTAAACAAATAAATTGATAATCATGCTGTCGAAAAGAGACCAGTAATGTTAAATATGTATATATTTGTTGTTGTGTTAAGTTTTTAATTTATTTATATTTACTTATTTTATAATTTGTGAGTTACCTGTTACACTTTATTTTATCTGGAATATTTTATTTAAAATTTTTGTCATGTATATATATATATTATATTTATATTTACTTTGTATGGGTGATATAGGCCTACTGGGGAACCGAGCACCCAAAACTAACTTCGGTAACGCGCCAACTGCGTACCTCCCGAGTGGTGTGGAAAAAGCAAATTTTCAATTCAATTTCAAGGCATTTCATCATAATCCAATGTCAATTTCATTTGATTTTACATATTTTTTATATTTTGTTTAAGGAGTTTTATACCAAAACGTAATTATTTCATTTGAAACGTAATTTAAGGAAATTCAATCAAAAAGTATAACGTCTTAGGTCAAAACCAAATTTTTTATGGAAACTTTAAGTAGGTTAGACCAGTCGGTTTTAAAAATAAAATAAAATAAAATAAAATAAAATATTAGAAAACATCTTAATATTACTATCTGCAAATTAGACATCCCAACATTGGAACTCTCACATTAAATATCCGAGCATTAGAATCTTCATATTCCCACAATGATAACATTAAATCGCGGAAAAAATTTAAGTGCATTTATTGCGTTTTGACATGGAACTGCTTATTCCCTTAATTTAATTTTTTTGCAATTTAAGTACTTTATTTTTTTGCTTTTATTTTAAATTTGTTTAGAAAACTCTGCTTTCTTTTCCATTACATACTTTTTTATATTTTTATTTTATTTTTTATGAAGGTATCCTCTATTCTATTCGAAATTTTCGTTTTCGTTTACATATTACATATGTATTTATAATTAATTTAATTAATTTAATTAATTATAATTTTATTTAATTAATTACAAATACATATGTAATAGTAAAGCGCCGATTGCATACCTAACCGGCGGTGTGAAGTAGGTTAAATTCCTTTAGCACATTTCTTCGTTCTTAACTAAAAATTCGTGTTTTTTGAATTATGACGCTATTGAAATAAATGGACGATATATGTATATGTAGTTTATATTGGTGATATAGGCCTACTGGGGAACCGAGCACCCAAAACTAACTTCGGTAGCGCGCCAACGGCGTATCTCCCGGGTGGTGTGGAAAAAGAAAATTTCCAATTAAATTTCAAGTAATTTCACCACAATTCTATGTAAATTTCTTTTGATTTTACATATTTGATATATTTTTTTTAAGGAGCTCCATACCAAAACTTATAATTACATTTGAAAAGTTTGCAGAAAATTTAAGAAAATACAATCAAAGATTATAACGTCTTAGGTCAAATTCAAAATTTTAAGGAGAACTTTAAGTAAGATAGATCAGTTTGCTATATTTCCACTCACTGCTCAACTATTAATGCATTATTGCACTACCCCAACACTGGATGCATAGATTGAGTTGAAAAAAATACAAGTTGTTCAAATTTCGACCACGGGCGATACTAGTTGTTATTATTGTTATAGGTATTGAAAGAACGTCTATAATTTCCTCTATAATTATTGTTTTGGTAACTCCTGCGGAAGTTACCTCGGAAATTGGAATTTTGTTGGCGAATATGTAAAATTGAATTTTTATTTCCAGTTATTTCTGTGCAACTGTTAGTAAATTTTGATATAGCTTCGTTCATTGTTGTGAACGTCCCAGCTTGCATAATTGTTTTTACTTTATCGCTGGAGCAGTTTTTACACATAGCGTTCACAGCTGATTGTGTAGCATACTTGGTTGCTAACTCTGGTGTTAGTCCGTCAGATATGCATGCTCCTTCCAAAGATTTTGTGAGCTTTTCAATTTCAGCAGTGTATTGATTTGCAGTTCTAACGCGCTGTTGGATATTCAGGAGTTTTGCTGCCAAAACTTCAACTGATTCCACAGCAACGCAAGCATAAATGAATCATGTTAATGATTTGTCTACAGGTAAAGGCTTGTTGTGAGCAAGCTCTAAACAGTGACATACCAAGGCTCAGGTTACCGTATGATGCACGGTGTACAAAATATATGTTTGTACAAATGAATGAATGTGTCAATAGATTCTCATTCCGTACCAAAGCGAGCCAAAATATACGTATGTACAATTGTATGAATATGTATGTAAGATTTATATATATATATTTTAAGACATTCTAAAACGGGTTGAAATATATGGTTGTACAAATGAATGAAAAACTTAATGAGTGGATGCTACACTATATGTCTATGGCAGAAAATTCCTAGTTAAAACCGACCATCGCAATTTAACATACCTTTTCTCGATGAAGAGTCCTTCATCTAAGTTAATACGAGTAAGACTCGATTAAGAATTATATGATTTTGAAGTGGAGTATATTGCCGGAAAAGAAAACCATGTCGCGGACGCATTGTCTCGCATTAACATAACAAATTTAAAAGAAATGTCAGTGGAAGCATGCAAAATAATAAAAGTCGCAACTGAACCAGCAGCTAAAAATGTCAAAAATATTGTTAAAATTATAATAAAGTCACACAGAGAACCCCAAAATATATGAAGCGCTAAATAAATTTGAAGTAAAAACACTAGTCGAGCTCGTTTTCAATCCTTCGAAATTCAATTTCAAAAGAGGAAAGAAAATTTGTAGCGATTTTGATTCAAGCAAGTTAATTGTTGAGGACAATTCTTTATCAGGCTTGTTAAAGAAGCCGGCAATCTAGGCCTTGTACAAATACAGTTGTCCTTAGGGGACAAATTGTTTGAAAGAAATTATACTGCAGTAGGAAAATTTATTGAAATAGGAAACAAGGTTCTCAAAAAACTAAAAATTGCACTAACCGCAGTGGTTATGTACGTGACTAATCCCGGGAAAATTAAAGAAATTCTGCATAAATATCATGACGATCCTATTAGTGATGGCCACCCTGGAATAAATCGCATGACAAATGAGATCAAGCAGAAATATAGCTGGCTAAACATGAAAAATAACGTAAAAAAATACGTAAAGAAGTGCATCCACTGTCAGAAAAATAAAACAAATAAGAATATAAAAGAGCCAATGACAATAACGGATACATCTCCGAAGGCTTTTGATATAGTACAGATCGATACGGTCGGACCATTACCGAAATCCGTAAATGGAAACAAATACGCAGTTACCGTTTTACATGCGATCTCACCAAATATTTGGTAGCAATCTCAGTCCCGAGAAAACATGCGATAACAGTTGCTAAAGCTGTATTCGAGCACTTCATTCTGACTTATGGTTGCATGAAAACAATCCTAACAGACATGGGAACCGAATACAAAAATACTTTATTCGAAGAACTATTCAAACTGCTAAAAATTAAGCATAAAGCCTCAACACCATACCATCATCAAACTTTGGGCACTGTAGAACGTAGTCACAGAACATTTAATGAATACGTACTTTCATACATATCCAGTGACAAAGATGATTGGGATGAATACCTCAGGTATTTAACGTAATGTTACAATACGACCCCATCGACCGTACACGGGTATTGTCCTTACGAGCTTATATTCGCGAAAAACCCCCCGTCCTACGAATTTCTACACGAAAATTAAATAAGCCCATTGTAAAATGACGAAGCTTATGACAAAGAAGTTAAATATATACTTCAAATAGCACAACAAGGAGCAAAAGAAAAACATAAATTTAATTTTGATAAAAGTAGCGCCAGAAGAAATAATTTTGAGAAAAAAGGAAATTTTTTACAAAATTTCAGATTTAACCACTTTAAAATCGGAAAAATTCTATGGACGAAAAAAAGTTAGCCGACCTATATTGTAGGTAATTTAACTACGAAAACTTTAAGCATACCAGTACAACAATCGGACGAGTCGTTGAGACTATAGCACCGTTAACTTGCAAGCGTCTATCCTAAATTTTAGTATTACTTTGATAAAAATTGGCGAAACATTTCATTTGGTAACTCTACCTTAGCGTCTAATAAATTTAAAAAGACATCAAGTATTTAATTGTCACTACTGTTTGTTGTAAATTTTGTTTTGCAAATTGTAGTGCAAATTTATACATTCTATATCGGTAGATGTGTTAAGAAATGGCTTGTTGCAAAAGAGATTCTAAATGTAAAAATAATCCGGTTGATTTTTGCTTTATTTGCGGACATTATATTTTCGGAAACTCAGCTCGGAAAATAACTAATTCTGTCAAAGTTGCATACTTTCATTATTTCGTTTTCCGTGTCAAAAACCTCGATAAATCTTGGACACCTCATTTTATTTGCGCCTCCTGTAGATTAACTTTAATGAGATGGGTATCGGGTAAAGGTCATAACATGAAGTTTGGTGTTCCAATGATGTGGACTGAACCCTTTAACCACGACCAGTGCTATTTTTGCGTGATATACCTTAAAGGTAAAACGAGAAAAAAGAGGAAATTAATAAGTTATCCAAATGTGGCATCAGTTAAAAAACCAAAACTACATGACCCTACCTTACCCATACCTAGGCCGCCTATAAGTTTTGAAGCCTCAAGCTATAGTGACTCCGAAGCAGGTAATTCAGACAGTGAACAAGAAGGAGGGGATGTGGGGAATGTGGGACCTCATCGAGTTTCACAAGCCGAACTTAATGACTTGGCCAGAGATTTGAAATTATCGAAATTTGATAGCGAAGTTCTAGGATCTCGTTTGCAGCAATGGGGCAGGCTGGTCCCTTCGACCAATACTTCCAAATTTCGAAATAGACCCAAGGCTTTCTCTTCTTTTTTTACTAAAAGTGAAAATATTTGTTACTGCAATGATGTTCAAGGTTTATTTGAAAGGTTTATTTGAAATTAGAAAATAAAGTGGATGATGGGCACTTGTTTATAGACAGTTCAATGCATAAACCTATTTAAGCATATCAAATTTACTTGAGCTCATTCAATATAAACAATTTAATTGGAAAATTTTTGCGGACTTAAATGTAAGCAGTTTCGGTGGTACAATTTAAAATAAATAATATAAATACATCCCAGGTTGTAGCTATAATTCTCGGACTTCAAGGAGGTTTCACTAAATATTGCTGTTTTCTCTGTCTTTGGGACAGCCGTGCTGGAGAAACCCGTTATATTCAGGAAAACTGGACACCAAAAGCTGAGTACGAACCTTCAATATCGCAAACCAGCCTTCAGTAAATCCAGAACGAGTTATTTTGCCAGCACTTCACATCAAATTAGGATTAATGAAAAATTCTGTAAAGGATTTAAATAAGGACGCGCCATCCTTCCAGTACCTGACAAAATTTTTCTCTAAACTAACTCAAGCCAAATTAAAAGAAGGTATATTTGTTGGTCCGCAAATTAGAAAGTTGCTGAAAGACGAATTGCTGATTTGTACTCATATTACTCAATTTAATACAGTTCAACGTGCAAACATATGTCTATAATAAAACGTTATAAAAAAATAAAAACGTAGTTTGAATAAAAATTGTCTCTATAAAAAATTGTAGGATAGACGCTTGCAAGTTAACGGGGCTATAGCCTCAACGGCACGTCTGATTGTTGTACTGGTATGCTTAAAATTTTCGTAATTAAATTACCTACAACATAGGGGGCTAACTTTTTTCGTTCATAGAATTTTTACGATTTTAAAGTGGTTAAATCTGAAATTTTGTAAAAAATTCTTTTTTTTTCTCAAAATGTTTTCAACGTTTTTTGGCATAGTGACCAAACTACTGAAGATACTTAAGGAAGGTGAAGGCAAGACATTTTTATGGGAATTATTATAATGCATAATTCAACAGCTTAAAACGAAAAAATGAAAAATACTAATTTTTCCCGCACCTATATGAAGTAGTGTTCTGCAAAAATGGGAATTTTCATATTTTCGCCGATATCTCGGAAACTAGATCTGCCACAGGAAAATGGAAGTCATATTCGGAATCAGGAGAAAATTGCACTTTAGGAAAGGCCTATTTTATTCTTGGAGACTAAAGTTGATCAAAATTTGTTGAGTATTGTAATTATACGTTAATACCTAATAGGATAGGAAATAGTGATAGTACAAACAAAATAAAAGAAATAGTAATCCATAAAGATAGGCTTAAACCAGTATAGAACACTTACTAGTAACCCAAATGATTTGAAAAAAAAAAAAACAAGTAAGGAAGGCTAAGTTCGGGTGTAACCGAACATTACATACTCAGCTGAGAGCTTTGGAGACAAAATAAGGGAAAATCACCATGTAGGAAAATGAACCTAGGGTAACCCTGGAATGTGTTTGTATGACATTGGTATCAAATGGAAGGTATTAAAGAGTATTTTAAAAGAGAGTGGGCCATAGTTATATAGGTGGACGCCATTTCGGGATATCGCCATAAAGGTGGAACAGGGGTGACTCTATAATGTGCTTTTACGATATGGGAATTAAATGAAAGACGTTAATGAGTATTTTAAAAGGTAGTGGGCCCTAGTTCTATAGGTCGATGCCGTTTCGGGATGTCGCCATTAATGTTGACCAGGGGTGACTCTAGAATTTGTTTATACGATATGGGTATCAAATGAAAGGTGTTAATGAGTATTTTTAAAGGGAGTGGGCCTTAGTTCTATAGGTGGACGCATTTTCGAGATATCGCCATAAATGTGGACCAGGGGTGACTCTAGAATGTGTTTGTACGATGTGGGTACCAAACTAAATGTATTAATGAGGGTTTTAAAAGGGAGTGACCCTTAGTTGTACATGTGAAGGGGTTTTCGAGATATCGATCAAAATGTGGACCAGGGTGACCCAGAACATCATCTGTCGGGTACCGCTAATTAATTTATATATTTAATACCACGAACAGTATTCCTGCCAAGATTCCAAGGGCTTTTGATTTCGCCCTGCAGAACTTTTTCATTTTATTCTATTTAATATGGCAGGTGTCACAACCATTTTACAAAGTTTTTCTAAAGTTATATTTTGCGTCAATAAACCAATCGAATTACAATGTTTTATCCCTTTTTTCATATTTGGTATAGAATCGAAAAAGTGGGCATGGCCATAGTTGGATTTCGGCCATTTTTTATGCCAAGACAAAGTGAGTTCAGATAAGTACGTGAACTAAGTTTAGTAAAGATATATCGATTTTTACTCAAGTTATCGTGTTAAGGGCCGAGAGGAAGGACAGTCGGTCGACTGTATATAACAACTGGGCGTGGCTTCAAACGATTTCGTTATAGGAAACAATTACGGTTATAGAATCTATGCTCCTACCAAATTTCACAAGGATTAGTAAATTTTTGTTCGACTTATGGCATTAAACGTATTCTAGACAAATTAAATGAAAAAGGGCGGAGCCACGCCTATTTTAAAATTTTCTTTTATTTTTGTACTTTGTAGCACCATATAATTACTGGAGTTGAATGTTGCCATAATTTACTTATATACTGTAAAGATAATGAATTTTTTGTTAAAATTTTACTAAAAAAAAATTTTTTTTTGAAGTGGGCTTGTGATTTTGCTAATTTTTATTTAGCACATATATAGTAATAGTGGAAATGTTCCTGCCAAATTTCATCATGTTATCTTCAACGACTGCCAAATTTCGAATTGCAAAACTTTCAAATTACCTTCTTTCAAAAGTGGGCGGCGCTACGCCCATTGTCCAAAACTTTACTAGTTTTCTATTCTACGTCATAAAGTCAACCCACCTACCAAGTTTCATCGCCCTATCCACCTTTGGTAATGAATTATCGCACTTTTTGGATTTTTCGAAATTTTCGATATCGAAAAAGTGGGCGTGATTATAGTCCGATTTCGTTCACTCTATATAGCTATCTGAGATGAGTGCCCAGGAACCTACATACCAAATTTCATTTCATTTCATTTATTTGCAGTCAATGGAATAAATCCTTACAGACTAAATATATTAAATAGTTCTTAAAATAAATGTAGAGCGAAAAGTATGAAACTTATATACATATATGGACCGGAGAACATAAAATGCAGAGTTTAAAACAATTAAAAATGTAAACCTTGGTAGTGAAAAATCCAAGGAAACCGTAACGCTCAGCCAGTTAAACTCACGTATAGCAGGAACAATAGGAGCATTACAGGCATAATTAGTTCTAAGATTATATTGTCTCCAAAGCTCTCAGCTGAGTATGAAATGTTCTGTTACACCCGAACTTAGCCTTCCTTACTTGTTATTGTGTGTTGTTGTTTCAATTAATGTGTAGTCATCTAAATTTTCAGTATTTATTTTGTAATTTTGAGTGGTTGTGTTTTTATGTGTGGTGTTAATAATTCTAACGAAAGTTTGATCTTTATCTGTAATTGTGCTTCCTATGAAAATGCCTTCAGATAATTGTTTGTGGAGTATGAAGATGTTTTTATTATCAGTATTTACTTTAACTTGTCTAATGACTTCGGATCTAGCTGGAATCGCAATCGTATTGACAGACAGACAGTTGGTTAGATGCATTGTTATTGTTTGGGGAAAGTCATATGGTCTAAGAATTAGTTTATCCTCTCTTTTTCCATAGTCTAAAATACAGTTATACTTCTTTATAAAGTCTACTCCTATTATTCCATCGCATTGAATTGGAAAGTCGTCTTCTATGACGTGAAATTTATTGTAAATTAAGAGGTCGTCGCCTTTTAAATCCGCTTTAACTGTGCCTAGTGTGCTGGTTACACCTTGACCGATGCCTTTAAATCCATTATTTGTGTTGTGTTTATTTTTGTATGATTATCTGCTTGATTCTTTTTGATAATTGAGATATCTGCTCCTGTATCTACTAAAAAATTGGAAATTGAGTCATTTAATGATGTTCTTGTAGATATATAACTATTTAAGTGAATATTTACTACACATATTTTTCTATCTACTGATCTTGAAGTGGAGTTTCTTGGTTTTCCTGCTGGGTGCAACTTCGCACGTTGCGAGTCTGATTGTAAGATCTGTTATTGTTTTGGGTGTGTGACCCTCGTCGGAAATCATTACTATTATTATTATTTGATCTAAGGTTGTTATTATATCTCTGCTGCATTCCAAATCTTCTGCCTCGGTAATTCCCATAGTTGTTACTTCGGTAACCTCCACGGAAATTACTCCGGTATTGATTTTGTTGCCGTATATTTAAAATTGTATTTGAGCTGCCCGTTATTTAAGTACAGCTATTTGTAAATTTGGAAATCGCATCGTTCATTGTTGAGAACGTTCCCGCTTGCATGATCATGCACTTTGACTGCTGCTTGTGTTGAGTATCTCGTTGCCATGTCTGGATTAAGTCCGTTCGAGATGTAAGCTCCTTCTAATGACCTAGTATTTTTTTCTATTTCCGCTGTGTACTGATTTGCAGTTTTTCTGCGTTGCTGGATGTTCAGGAGTTTAGCTGTTAAAACTTCTACTGATTCACCCTTTATTGCTGATTTTAACTTCAATTTTATTTGTGCGATTGTACTTTCGATACTAATAAAATATCTGGCTGTGCGTTTAGTTTTGCTTTTATCATCGTTATTGCAAAAGCTTCATGATTGTCCTTGATTTGGTCAAGGATATCAAGAGCATCCAAAAAACTTTGCAAATTTTCAGGCTTGCCATCAAACTCTGGTAGCACTGATGAGGCAGTTTTGATGAATTCTACTACTGTTTGTGCCATTGTGACATTTACAGCTAGGATATTTAATGGTTTATTTTCTTTTACTGATGGAGTCTAGCTCAATGAAGGCGATGGAGTCCGGCTTTGCGGAAGTTCTGAGAGAATTAAATTAAAATCAAGATGGAGTTCCTCCTCTATTGTGGTTGGTAACGGTATTTCTATATTATGCCTTGCTAATGAAGATACCAATTTATCCCGTACTGTGGAAAAAATTTGGTGAGCTTCTCTTTGATGTTCTTTAGTAAGTATGTGGTTTACTGTATTGATCACTTGTTCTATATTATTTAAAGCTTCTAAGATTACATTCAAATGCATTTGTATGACTTATACATACAAGAATTATCAACCATTTTTCTGAGATATCTTCTGATTATTTTATTTCCTGCTTTGGTTCATATTTGACCAGTTCATTTTCGGTTTTTTCCTCTTCAGCATTTTCTTTACCGAATTCGTAGCCAGTATCGCTATCATTATGCCTTGAGCGATTTTAGTCCACCAAGACATTTTAGTAGATGGGGTATTCCATTCCATTTCCACCAATTTTGAACCCGACCCCTTTAGAATTGGCTGAAAGTTTTTCTTCTTTTTCTAGCTTACGAAAGACGTTTTTCAGAAGTTTTTCAAATTTTTTCATCCAACTCAAAAAAAGTTATGAATTTAAAAAAAACACCGTTTTTGTTTTCAAAATGCTATAAATTTTTCAAAAATTTACCGTTTGGGATCTTTTTTTTTTTTAATTTGTTTTTAAATGTACTTTCGGAAAAAATTCAAAAAAATTTTTAAAGTTTTTTTTTGTAATTTTTCAGTTTTTCGAGATTTTTCGAATTTCGCCCTTTTTTTCATAAAAAACTTCAATCAATTCTGCAATCATCCCCCCTAATCCCGGAGTGGGCCGAGAATTTTTTTTTTATTTTTTTATTTTTCCGAAAAGTACATTTAAAAACAAATTTAAAAAAAAAAGATCCCAAACGGTAAATTTTTGAAAAAGTTATAGCATTTTGAAAACAAAAACGGTGTTTTTTTTTTAATTCATAACTTTTTTTGAGTTGGATGAAAAAATTTTAAAAACTTCTGAAAAACGTCTTTCATAAGCTAGAAAAAGAAGAAACACTTTCAGCCAATTCTAAAGGGGTCGGGTTCAAAATTAGTCGAAATGGGATGGAATACTCCATATATATAATTGGTAGTGGTATTGGGAGTGGGAGTAGAAGTGGTAGTAAGAGTGGGAGTGGGGGTAGGAATGGGAGTGGGATTGGGACAGGAACAGGAGTGGGGTGGCATTGAGAGTAGGAGTATCAAGGGAAAGGAGTGGGAGTGGGGGTTGGTAGGGGCAAAAGGATGGGATTGAGAGTGGGAAAAGGAGTAGGAGTATCATGGGAATAGGAGTTGGGGTAAGAGTGGAAGTAAGAGTGGGAGTGGTATTGAGAATAGCAGGAGTTTGAGGGGAACAGGATTAGTAGTAGCAGGAGTAGGGGTGGGAAGAGTAGGAGTAGGAGTGGGAGAGAAAATGGAAATAGGAGTCGGAGTGGGAGGGATGGGAGTAGGAGTGCTAAAAGGAGTGGTAGTGGGAATAGGAGTATGGAGTGATGATAAGAGTGGGAGTAGGAGTAGGAGTTGGGGTGGTTTCCAATGTAAGTGGTTTGAACGGGTGGGATAAATTATAAACTTACCTGATGTTGAAGATAATATAAATGATATAGAATAATGTATGCGTGTGTAATGTGCTTTTTTTTGCTTATCCTGAAAATATAAAAATTTTAAATTTCATTTAAAAATTTGCAAAAATTTACTTTCTTTTTACTCCTTCTCCTGGCACGAACTTTTTCGAAGTGAGGCAGCGGATGACGAAGGCCATAATTTAGCCATTTATTTCATATTTTGAGTGTAACTCTCTCTATATCACTTAAAACTCAGTAACGATATAGATGAGTACTTTTAAATAAGTAAAAACCCAACATTCGTGTTGCCACCCCTTAAGATTTCTTAGAATATTTGATACTTTTAGGGGTCATAAAAGAACGCGGAATTTTTAGGTCTAATAGCACACCTCCACCTAGAGCTTTAACCGAGAAGATTAAATAAATCTCCTATATAAACCTCCAGTGTCTCCCCTGTAGTTTTAAATTCCGTTTTTTTTTTCGAATTTAAAATTTATAAAGTGGCGCCACGTATACAGTTTCAACTTTTGTGAAGTTTTTCAGCCAAAACTTTTACATTTTCGAATCAATGTAATGGGCATATTATAATCGAAAAAAGTTAACCTAATAATAAATACTAGTATCGCCTGTGGTCGAAATTCGACCAACGTGTATTTTTTTCGACTCAGTCTATGCATCAAGTGTTGGAAATATAGGAGACTGGTCTAACCTACTTAACTTTTTCTATAAAATCTTGAATTTTATCTAAGACTTTGTACTTTTTTATTGTATTTTCTTAAATTTTCTATAAACTTTTCACATGTAATTATAACGTTTTGGTATGGAGCTCCTTAAACAAAAATATAAAAATTATGTAAAATCAAATGAAATTGTCATAGAATTATGGTGAAATTACTTGAAATTAAGTGAAGTGAACAAACAGTTCCATATAAAAACGCAATAAGTGCACTTAGACTTTTTTCCGGCTTTTAATGTGATCATTGTGGAAATATGAAGATTCTAATCTTCGGATAGAGCACTTACATAATTTGTCCAAAGATGGCGCGCTTTTGTGCAAGAAAGTAAATATCCAAATTTGGAGAGATTGTTGGATTTACAAAAAAATTTTTCTATTAATTATAGACAAATAGAGTAATATTTGTTAACAAAAATAGGCCTATGCACTGCGGCTGATCTATACGAATCGATTAATATCACTTTTATATGATTTTACGTATGCTAACTATGCGAAACCGCCTGTCAATTGTTTGTATGGAAATTTTGTTAGCGTATTAATATATAGATAGTGGGTAATATACTGCCTACACAATACGGCCGCCATCATGCCGGTTGCCGTTTTGCCCTAAAATCAAAAACGTTTTTGGATTTTGGAACGTTTTTTTTTCATTTAATATACAACGTGAAATTTTCCGATTCAGTCAAGTTGCATTTAAATAATAATAACCTAAGTTGAAATAAAAGAATATATAATAAAATAAAATAAGAAATAAAATAAATTAGCATAAAAAATAATATCAAAAATTTAATGTTATATTTTTGTAACTTTTTTTTTTAGTTCATTATAAGACGTACTTTATCTAAAATGAGGATTAAATCTGCAAATGCAAAAACATTTTGGGGCAAATTTGCCAATAATTGTTATAAATAAATTCGTTAGTTTCAACAAGATTTAACTCATTATTTGCGATTTCATGTTTCTTTGTAAACAACTAAAATAAAAAACAAAGAATCTGTTAAATAAAGACATATGTATTTACGTGTAAGTGAAATTTGCCACAAAAAATGGGCAGCTCAGAAACTAATTCTATTTAAGATTTTTTGGTACGCTACAAATTATTTTGGAATAATTATTTAGGATTTTGGTAGAGGCTATTATAGGTAAGTGGCAACAATGGGAAACCATGTTTTAATCTTTCACGCTTATGTAGGTTTGTGGCGTAGAGCACTTACATACATAATTTGCGCAAAGATGGCGCGCTTTTGTGCAAGAAAGTAAATATCCAAATTTGGAGAGATTTTTGGATTTACAAAAAACTTTTTCTATTAATTATAGACAAATAGAGTAATATTTGTTAACAAAAATAGGCCTATGCACTGCGGCTGATCTATACGAATCGATTAATATCACTTTTATATGAAAGTGATATTAAATAAAGACTTATGTATTTACGTGTATGTGAAATTTGCCACAAAAAATGGGCAGGTCAGAAATTAATTCTATTTAAGATTTTTTGGTACTGTTGTGATTTTTTGGTACGCTACAAATTATTTTGGAACAATTATTTAGGATTTTGTTAGAGGTTATTATAGGTAAGTAATAACAACAATGGGAAACCATGTTTTAATCTTTCACCGTGTAGCGCGTTCGCTTATGTAGGTTTGTGGCTTAGAGCACTTACATAATTTGTCCAAAGATGGCGCGCTTTTGTGCAAGAAAGTAAATATCCGGCCGCCATGGTGCCCGCTGCTGTTTTGCTCTAAAATCAAAAACGTTTTTGGAACGTTTTTTTTCTTTTAATATACAACATGAAATTTTCCGATTCAGTCAAGTTGCATTTAAATAATGGTAACCTAAGTTGAAATAAAAGAATATATAATAAAATAAAATAAGAAATAAAATAAATTAGCATAAAAAACAATATAAAAAATTTAATGTTATATTTTTGTAACTTTTTTTTTGTTCAATATAAGACGTACTTTATCTAAAATGAGGATTAAATCTGCAAATGCAAAAACATTTTGGGGCAAATTTGCCATTAATTGTTATAAATAAATTAGTTAGTTTCAACAAAAGTTAACTCATTATTTGCGATTTCATGTTTTTTTGTAAACAACTAAAATAAAAAACAAAGAATCTGTTAAATAAAGACTTATATATTTACGTGTAAGTGAAATTTGCCACAAAAAATGGGCAGGTCAGAAATTAATTCTACTTAAGATTTTTTGGTATGCTACAAATTATTTTGGAACAATTATTTAGAATTTTGGTAGAGGCTATTATAGGTAAGTGGGAACAATGGATAACCATGTTTTAATCTTTCACGCTTATGTAGGTTTGTGGCTTAGAGAACTTACATAATTTGTCCAAAAATGGCGCGCTTTTGTGCAAGAAATTAAATATCCATATTTGCAGAGATTGTTGGATTTACAAAAAACTTTTTCTTTGTAGGACTAGCCGAAATATAAAAATGAAACGAAGTGTCTTAGTTGACAGTCAAATAAAATCTCAATCTTTATTTTCAAATTCGGTTTTTAGTTGCCTGCGTCGTAACGATAATATTTCTCTCTATGTATTTCATGCAACATTTTGTTGCTTGCAAAATCTTCGTTCAACCGTCTATACATATGTGTTATATTATGACTCGCTCGGTGATACGAAATCTTGTGTACATTTATTTTTATATGCGCAAGTGTGTGTTACTTATATCCTTACGACTAGGAAAGGGAAACATTTGTGAGTGTATATATATAATAAGTTCGGTAATTCTTATGAGCATGCTTATTCATACATGTGAGCGCAACTTATATTCTTACATACTAGAGAGAACGTGCATTATATTGTCTATTCGTGAGTGGCGCGTCGTTTGCGCTTTTATATATTTATATACAATTTTATATACATTGTTTACATGAGCATGAAAAGGAACGAACATGCTATCGTTTTTCTTAAATATATGTTGTGGAGCGGCTCTTGCGCTTTTATATACATATATGGTCTTAAATGGAGGGATTGGTGTGTAGGTATACATATTCATAGCTAACGGATAACTGTAATTATGTTTGCATACTAAGGCAAGTATGAACTTGCGCACATAAAAACGGCGCACGCCAAATTGGCTAATGCAATAACCCATGACGCTAATATATGTATTTACAAAGTACAGCTGACCACAAATACAGTACACGCCGGTATGGCAAAACCTTACTTTACAGTATGCGCTGCCATACAACAGACACTGCTATAATTCGGCCATCCTGACAAATGTGATCTCCCGATCACACGCTACATCTTGGGCTTTATTTGAGCTTTGAAAACAATCGAACCATGGTTTTAAATTTCCAACAGCCCACACACCTTTGTATGGTATTCGGGCTTGTTGGAATCCTTCTACATCTTCTAACACATACCTATCATTTCGTAATCGCTTTACTATTTTATATGGTCCCTTATATTTGGGAATCAACTTCTTGTTTACGCCTGCAGTAGAATCAAAATTTTTAACCGTAACATAATTATCTACCTCATACTCGATAGCTTTACGCCTTTTGCTATTTACATACTTTTCATTGTATATTTGTAATTGTTTTTCATTTTCAGACGCTTGCATACGTATTTCCTGGTGTGTTTTTATGGGTAAATTGTGTTCAACATCTGATACAAGTTTTTCCAATGAAATTTCCTCACCACTTTGCTTAATACCAAATAACATCACACTAGGGTATTGCTTTATGCTTCTGTGAATCGTGTTGTTTATGACGAACTCTACTTTTTCTAACACATTAAACCACTGAATGCAGTTTTCTTGACTAACAAGCTTTGCTATCATTGGTCCTAATGTCCTGTTGACCCTTTCAACTTGGTCATTCGCCTGAGGTGAGCCTGTTGCTATCTTCATATGGATGATATTATTTTCGCTTGTAAACTGTTCAAAGTCATTTGACGTGAAACAACTACCCCTGTCGGAAATAATAAACTTTGGTCGGCTATAACTTCTAAAATAATCTATTAATGCTGCTATTACTTCTTTTGCATTTGTGGTTTTTGTAGCATACAGTCGCACAAATTTTGTGCACGCATCTATAATAACAAAAATATGCTTTTTAGAACCTGAATTGCTTACTGGTCCAAAATGGTCGATATGTATCGTATGAAAAGGATTGCTATCTTTCGGTATATTGTGTAGAAGCCCCTCTTCTTTTCCGTGTTTCGAAGAATAAACTATACATTTCAAACAATTTTTTATGTGATGTGTAACCTTTTCCTTCATTTTCGGAAACCAATAGCTTTTTGATATTAAGTCTAACATCTTATCAGTTCCTACATGACCCATCTCATCGTGAAATTTATACATAATATGGCTTTCCATGCTTGTAGGTACATAGAATAAAATATTGCCGTTCTTGTTTTTTCTGTAAACTATACCATTGCGCATTTCAAAAAAACTATGTTCATTATTTTGCATTATGTCCTTTAATTTTTGGATTTCCTCATCTTTACCTTGGCATATTATGAGATTTTCCTCAAATGTATTAGAATCGACTATTAAAACGTTATTTCTGCTTAAAGCGTCGACATGCTGCATTCGTGTACCTGTCCTATGTTCTAATACATAATCCAAATTCTGCAACTCTAGAGCCCACCGTGCAATCCTAGGGTTAATTTATTTTTTATTTAGGGTCAGAGTTAAAGAATTACAATCTGTAACTATTTTAAAATGTAAGCCTTGTAAGTAAATTCTAAATCTTTTAAGAGCATAAACTATGGCCAATGTCTCAAGCTCAAAACTGTGATACTTCGTTTCCGCTTCTGTTGTTCTCTTTGAAAAGTAAAAAATCGGATGCCATTTTTTATCCGATTTTTTCTGCAGTAATATTGCACCAAACCCTAATATACTTGCATCGCAATGCAAATCCGTTTCGTTGTTCATATCATAAATTGCTAAAGTCGGTGCTTCTAATAATTTGGCTTTTAAGGTTTCGAAACATTTTAGTTCATCCGCCCCGAACTTAAATTTCCTATCTTTTTTGGTTAAATCATAAAGTGGTTTTGCTACAATAGAAAAATTTTTTATGAAACGTCGAAAATAGGAACATAGTCCAAGGAAACTTTGAACTGATTGTAGCTTAGAGGGGACTGGAAAATTTTTTATCGCTACTAAACCTTTTTCATCTGCACTTATTCTTTCTTTCGTAACAGTGTAACCTAAATATTTAATAGTTGACTGTAAAAACTTACACTTATCTATTCTTATTTCCAAATTGTTTTCTACTAATTTTTTAAAAACTTCACGTAAAATATCAAAACGCTCACTTAAAGTTTCTGTCGCAACCATTATATCATCTAGATATATTATAACTTTTTGTTCTCTAATCATGTCTGAAAATATTTTGTTAACAAATCTTTGGAATGCAGACGGTGCCTTCCTAAGTCCAAACGGCATTCTCAAAAATTCGAATTGTCCAAGGGGAGTGACAAATGATGTATATTTTATGGAATCTGGATGCATAAAAACGTGAAAAAACCAATTCTTTAAGTCTAATTTAGTAAAAAGTTTTTTGTTTGCTAATCTATCAAGTATCGATTAGCGGAATCGGGTAATTATCTTTTGCTGTGTATTTGTTAAGTGTGCAAAAATCTATGCACATTCTCAAATCACCCGTTTTTTTCTTCACAAGAACAATCGGCGAAGCGTATTCAGAATCACTTGGTCTAATGTAATTCTTCCTAAGAAACTCGTCTAACAAAATTCGTAACTTATTTTTCTCGGTATATGATAACCGCCTAGGTGGACAACTGAATGGCTTAACTTTTTCCAAAACTAATTTCATTTCAAACTTCGATTTTGGTTCGACACTCTTACTAGAGCTCAAATAAAACTTATCGAATAAATCATTTAGAAAGCGCCTATCTGCTTGCTTAATATCATCGCCCATTTTCAGCTCAGAATCATTAACGTTTTCTAGTGTACAGAGGTTATGGTTACCTTCTTCATTTAAAAAACTATATGTTTCGCCGGCCTTTGATATGTGCGCATTTTCATCAAATATTTCAATTTTACTTTTTTCCCCACAATCTGATGTAATATTTTCAATTTCATTTTCTTCTTCGCTTTTGTACAAACTTTTGCTTTCTTCTCTTTCAGACAATATATTATGATTTAAAATTTTCATTTTCTTTTCATCTTCTCTAACTAATTTATACTTACACATATCTAAAAATTTCTTCCTAGAATAGCATTATAAGACATAGTTTTATCGTCAACGACAATGAATTGAATGTGAAACATTTTATTATCCAATATAATATTACATACAGTTTTACCTAATGTGAGAATTGGTGTATTATTAATACCAAAATAAAAAGAATTTTCCAAATTTTCGATTTTTATATTATGTGGCAAACACGACCTTTTTAACTAGACTAACTGGACTTCCTGTGTCTATAGTGCATTCTAGAGAGATAGAAATATACTTACTACCTGTGTAAAAACTAAAATAAAAAAATCTTACGTAATCATTTCTTGGTGCAGTTTTCCGTTCCGGACACTGTAAAACACGGTGTGATGTACTGCCACAAGCATAGCACGCACCCGGCTCACGTTTCGGTTTCGTACATTGATTGGCATAATGTCCCTTTAAATTGCAATTGTAGCACTTGTCTTCCGTTTTTATTGGTCTGGGTGACTTCAGCTTTATTTTGTTGAACGCCTTTAAAATGTCTGGCACTGAATTGAAACATCGAAGGTTTGCCTGCACTTTCAGCTGTTCGTCTGGTATCCCATCAATGATGTATTCCAAAATTTCAGCGTCGTCGATTTGCAGTGGCATAGCAAGTTTTTTTTTGTCGTTCACATAGTCTGCAAACATTTCACCTGCTGTCCACTTTCGGCTTTCAAAGTTTTTACGCATTATCAATTTGTTTTCATTTGTTTTGATCGTTATGAGCAGTTCTGAGATTAGGTTTTGAATACCTATTACTGCAAAATCAACTTTCGCATGCAGCCACGCAGCTGCTCTACCTTTCATCTTATTCGTAAATAGCACTAACTTGATTTTTTCGTCAACATCATAAGTTTGGGTGACCGTTTGAATTTGTCTTACCCACAACTCCCAGTTAGTAGTACCATCGAAATCGGTCAGCATGCTCTTTACCATGTCAATTGGTGGATTTAAAGATCGGGGTGCACTTGAATGGGATGACGTAATCTGCGAGTTATTATCTTTGAGCTCCATCTGTGCCGTTTTCTTCAACAACTCGTTCTCTCTGCATAGCAGCTCCTTTTCACGTTGTATCACAGCTACTTCGCGTTGAAGCAGTGTGATATGTCGTATATATTCTGGCTCGCCTTCCGGTACCATCTGAAGCGCATTTTCGTCGTCCATGCTTTCGCGGTCGTTTTCTTTCTGCAACGCATCTGGGGAGTTACTGAATACACCCCCTGGACATTCGCCACGTTCTTTCGGTGGCACGCTATTTAGGCGACAGATAAGTGAAGCTTTGGTACCACTTGTTGGTAAACCAAGTTGCCGCAACCATTCACGTAACTGTGTACCATTATAATCATTCACCGACAACATTGTTTCTTTCAGTTATTTAATATCTTATATTTCTTACTTCTTACTTTCACGCACTTTTCGTTCTTACTTTTTTGCACACTTTTATTTCGTACCCTTAATTGTCTTTCACATTAATTTATCAATATTCTTGGAAAAATAAAAAGATTCGGGTATTTTTTTCCACAAACGCGGCGCACAACCCCACTTCTGAAATATAAAAATGAAACGAAGTGTCTTAGTTGACAGTCAAATAAAATCTGAATCTTTATTTTCAAATTCGGTTTTTAGTTTCCTGCGTCGTAACGATAATATTTCTCTCTATGTATTTCATGCAACATTTTGTTGCTTGCAAAACCTTCGTTCAACCGTCTATACATATGTGTTATATTATGACTCGCTCGGTGATACGAAATCTTGTGTACATTTATTTTTATATGCGCAAGTGTGTATTACTTATATTCTTACGACTAGGAAAGGGAAACATTTGTGAGTGTATATATATAATAAGTTCGGTAATTCTTATGAGCATGCTTATTCGTACATGTGAGCGCAACTTATATTATTACATACTAGAGAGAACGAGCATTATATTGTCTATTCGTGAGTGGCGCGTCGTTTGCGCTTTTATATATTTATATACAATTTTATATACATTGTTTACATGAGCATGAAAAGGAACGAACATGCTATCGTTTTTCTTAAATATATGTTGTGGAGCGGCACTTGCGCTTTGATATACATATATGGTCTTAAATGGAGGGATTGGTGTGTAGGTATACATATTCATAGCTAACGGATAACTGTAATTATGTTTGCATAATAAGGCAAGTATAAACTTGCGCACATAGAAACGGCGCATGCCAAATTGGCTAATGCAATAACCCATGACGCCAATATATGTATTTACAAAGTACAGCTGACCACAAATACAGTACACGCCGGTATGGCAGAACTTTACTTTACAGTATGCGCTGCCATACAACGGACACTGCTATATATTGTGTCTTAGAGCACTTACATAATTTGTCCAAAGATGGCACGCTTTTGTGCAAGAAAGTAAATATCCAAATTTGGAGAGATTGTTGGATTTACAAAAAACTTTTTCTATTAATTATAGACAAATAGATTAATATTTGTTAACAAAAATAGGCCTATGCGCTGCGGCTGATCTATACGAATCGATTAATATCACTTTTATATGATTTTACGTATGCTAACTATGCGAAACCGCCTGTCAATTGTTTGTATGGAAATTTTGTTAGCGTATTAATATATAGATAGTGGGTAATATACTGCCTACACAATACGGCCGCCATGATGCCGGTTGCCGTTTTGCCCTAAAATCAAAAACGTTTTTGGAACGTTTTTTTTCATTTAATATACAACGTGAAATTTTCCGATTTAGTCAAGTTGCATTTAAATAATAATAACCTAAGTTGAAATAAAAGAATATATAATAAAATAAAATAAGAAATAAAAAAAATTAGCATAAAAAACAATACAAAAAATTTAATGTTATATTTTTGTAACTCTGTTTTTTGTTCAGTATAAGACGTACTTTATCTAAAATGAAGATTAAATCTGCAAATGCAAAAACATTTTGGGGCAAATTTGCCATTAATTGTTATAAATAAATTAGTTAGTTTCAACAAAAGTTAACTCATTGTTTGCGATTTCATGTTTTTTTGTAAACAACTAAAATAAAAAACAAAGAATCTGTTAAATAAAGACTTATGTATTTACGTGTAAGTGAAATTTGCCACAAAAAATGGGCAGGTCAGAAATTAATTCTATTTAAGATTTTTTGGTACGCTACAAATTATTTTGGAACAATTATTTAGGATTTTGGTAGAGGCTATTATAGGTAAGTGGCAACAATGAGAAACCATGTTTTAATCTTTCAGGCTTATGTAGGTTTGTGGCTTAAAGCACTTACATAATTTGTCCAAAGATGGCGCGCTTTTGTGCAAGAAAGTAAATATCCAAATTTGGAGAGATTGTTGGATTTACAAAAACTTTTTCTATTAATTATAGACAAATAGAGTAATATTTGTTAACAAAAATAGGCCTATGCACTGCGGCTGATCTATACGAATCGATTAATATCACTTTTATATGATTTTACGTATGCTAACTATGCGAAACCGCCTGTCAATTGTTTGTATGGAAATTTTGTTAGCGTATTAATATATAGATAGTGGGTAATATACTGCCTACACAATACGGCCGCCATGATGCCGGTTGCCGTTTTGCCCTAAAATCAAAAATGTTTTTGGAACGTTCTTTTTCATTTAATATACAACGTGAAATTTTCCGATTCAGTCAAGTTGCATTTAAATAATAATAACCTAAGTTGAAATAAAAGAATATATAATAAAATAAAATAAGAAATAAAATAAATTAGTATAAAAAACAATATAAAAAATTTAATGTTATATTTTTGTAACTTTTTTTTTTGTTCAGTATAAGACGTACTTTATATAAAATGAGGATTAAATATGCAAATGCAAAAACATTTTGGGGCAAATTTGCCATTAATTGTTATAAATAAATTAGGTAGTTTCAACAAAAGTTAACTCATTATTTGCTATTTCATGTTTTTTTCTAAACAACTAAAATAAAAAACAAAGAATATGTTAAATAAAGACTTGTGTATTTACGTGTAAGTGAAATTTGCCACAAAAAATGGGCAGGTCAGAAATTAAATCTATTTAAGATTTTTTGGTACGCTACAAATTATTTTGGAACAATTAGGTAAGTGGCAACAATGAGAAACCATGTTTTAATCTTTCACGCTTATGTAGGTTTGTGGTTTAGAGCACTTACATAATTTGTCCAAAGATGGCGCGCTTTTGTGCAAGAAAGTAAATATCCATATTTGGAGAGATTGATGGATTTACAAAAAACTTTTTCTTGTGTCTTAGAGCACTTACATAATTTGTCCAAAGATGGCACGCTTTTGTGCAAGAAAGTAAATATCCAAATTTGGAGAGATTGTTGGATTTACAAAAAACTTTTTCTATTAATTATAGACAAATAGAGTAATATCTATTAACAAAAATAGGCCTATGCACTGCGGCTGATCTATACGAATCGATTAATATCACTTTTATATGATTTTACGTATGCTAAATATGCGAAACCGCCTGTCAATTGTTTATATGGAAATTTTGTTAGCGTATTAATATATAGATAGTAGAGTAATATACGGCCTATGCAATATTTCGACCTAAAATCGAAAACGTTTTTGGGTCATTTTTTTCGTTTAATATACAACGTGAAAATTTCCGATTCAATCAATTGCATTTAAATAATAATAAACTAAGTTGCAATAAAAGATAATATAATAAAATAAAATAAGAAATATCAAAATAAATTAGCATAAAAGACAATATAAAAATTTTAATGTAATATCTTTGTAGCAAATTTAATATACAACGTGATAAAAGATAATATAATAAAATAAAATAAAATAAAATATATCAAAATAAATTAGCATAAAAGACAATATACAAATTTTAATATAATATCTTTGTAGCAAATTTAATATACAACGTGATAAAGGATAATATAATAAAATAAAATAAGAAATATCAAAATAAATTAGCATAAAGACAATATACAAATTTTAATGTAATATCTTTTTAGCAAATTTATTTACTTTTTGTTCACTATAAGACGTGCTATATCTAAAATGTGCATAAAATCTGGAAATGCAAAAAACATTTGGGTCAAATTTGCAATTAATTGTTATAAAAAAATAAATTTAGTGAGTTTGAACAAAAGTTGACTCATTATTTCTGATTTCATTTTTTTTAAAGCACCTAAAATGAAAAACAAAGAATCTGTTAAATAAAGAACTATGCTTTTACGTGTAAGTAAAATTTGTCCAAAAAAATAGGCCGGTTAAGTTATTACTCCTCTTTAAAGTTTTTTTGTGCGCTAAAAATTATTTTAGAACAATTTTTTAAGGATTTTGGTACAGACCAATATAGGTAATTGGCAACAATGGGACACAATATTTTATTTCAACAGAAAATGAGCGAAGCAGTAGTTCTCTCACCGTTTGGCGTGTACAAATATATACATATGTAGAGATGAAACATTTGAGCAACGCGACAATTGAGAATTTGGAGCTATTTACTTAGGGGGGTTTGTGAACATAATGCGTCCTATGGGAAATAGGTGCACAGATTTTTGAATTTACAAAAAACTTTTTCTATTAATTATAAACAAATAGAGTAATATTTGTTAACAAAAATAGGCCTATGCACTGCGGCTGATCAATACGAATCGATTCATATAACTTATATGATTTTACGTATGCTAAGTATGCGAAACAGCCTGTCAATTAATTGTATGGAAATTTTGTTAGCGTATTAATATATAGATAATAATAATAACAGACAAAATAACCAAAGATCTGGTCGAAATTTCGGATCGCGAGGAAATACCAACAATAACACCAGAAATGTCCGAAATGTTACACAACAGGAAAACCAACAAACTCCACCTCAATATATAAAAAATTTAAATAATTTAAATTTACACTTTAATAGCTACATATCTTCCAGAACAACTCTGAATGATTCCATATCAACCCTCCTAATCGATACGGGAGCGGATATTTCAATAATAAAAAAGGATCAAATTGGCAGTAATGTCACGATAAATAATTCTCAAAAAAACAGATGTAAGAGGAATTGGTCAAGGGATAACAAGCACTATTGGCACGGCTAAAGTGGACTTAAAAGAGTAGACACAAATTTCACGTAGTAGAAGACAATTTCCCAATCCCATGCGATGGAATATTGAGATTAGATTTCATTAAAAAATATAATTGCATTTTAGATTATCAAACAGAAGGTGACACTCTAATACTAAGACCATATGACTACCCAAAAAACATAATAATTCAGATGACTAACAAACCAACAATTAATAGTATTTCAATTCCCGCAGGATCAGAAGTAGTTCGACAAATTGACATAGAAAATAACAATTCAGATTTACTAATCCCACAACAAAAATTGTCTGAAGGTATTTTTATTGCAAACACACTAGCAAATTCACAACAAACATTCGTTAGAATTATAAATACAACAGATAAAAATGCAACACTTCAAGATTTTAATATTCGTACAGAAAATTTGAACGATTATACTATAGCTAAAAATAAAAAACTCGAAAATGAGGCCAACAATAAAGAAAAATTAGAAAGATTAAACAAAAATTTTCGAAAATTTGAAAATAAAGCACTTAACGCATTATGTGCGGCTTTGGTCGGGTAGTATTCCCTTGCTTGTGCATTTATGTCCTAAATAAGTCACCTCTTGGCCGAAGAATAGACATTTATCTGGATGTAATTTTAAGTTGTATTTCCTACACGTGGGGTAAATATCTCTTAAATTTTTCAGCATGTCTTTTCCTGAGCACCCTAGTACAACTAAATCATTCTTATAGAGGAATGCTTGGGATGGTTTCAGGCCTTAAATGCTAGTGTCATCATTCTTTAGAATGAGTTTGGTGCTACTTTTAATCCTTAGGGTAATCTTTTGAATCTATATGTGCCATTTTCCGCTGTTAATGGGGTTATATCTCTGGAATCTGGGTGTAATTCTATTTAATGAAAACCTGACATAAGATCTAGACATGAACAATATTTTTATCTTCCAAGTTGGTCTAAAATATCATCAATTCTTGGAAGTGGGAATTTATCCGCAGCTAATTTTTGTTTACCTGTCTGTGGTCAACTACCAATCTCCATCTTTTTTCTGTATTGCCTGGTAGTGATTTTTTAGGTACCAGTAAAATTGGACTGTTGTACCCTGATATTGAGGGTTCTATAATGTCATCTTCGATAAATTTATTAACCTGTTTGCTTATTTCCCCTTTTTGTGTCTCGGGCAATCTATATTTTTTTAAGTAAACTGGTGTGTCGTCTATCATATGTAGTTTTTGCTTGTAAAAATTATTAGAGGGAATGGGTTCTGTTTCTAGTGCAAATATGTCTATGAATTCTATGCATAATGAAGTTAATTGGGAATTGGCAAGTTTTGGGAAATTTTTAGTTAATCTTTTTGATTTTCTGTGTCATTACTCTGTTTATTGTGTGTGCTTGTTTTAATTAAAGTGTAGTCGTCTAAATTTTCAGTATTTATTTTGCAATTTTTAATGGTTGTGTTTTTATGTGTGGTGTTAATAATTCTGACGAAAGTTTGATCTTTATTTGTGATTGTGTTCGCTATAAAAATTCCTTCAGATAATTGTTGATGGGGTATGAAGATGTTTTTATTATCAGTGTTTACTGTTACTTGTCTAATGACTTCAGGTCTAGCAGGGATCGTAATTGTGTTAGCAGACGGGTAATTGTTGTTGTATCTTGGCTGGGGTCTAAATCTCCTACCTCGGTAACCTCCATAGTTGTTACTTTGGTAACCTCCAAGGAATTTACTCCGGTATTGATTTTGTTTAGGAATTTTTAAAATAGTATTTGAGCTGCCTGTAATTTATGTACAGCTATTTGTAAATTTGGAAATTGCATCGTTCATTGTTGTGAACGTTCCTGCTTGCATTATCATTTTTACTTTATCATTCGAGCAGTTTTTATACATAGCCTTTACTGCTGCTTGTGTCGAATATTTCATTGCTAAGTCTGGATTAAGTCCGTCCGAGATATAAGCTCCTTCTAATGATCTAGTAATTTTCTTTATTTCTGCAGTATACTGGTTTGCATTTTGCTACGCTGTTGGATATTAAGGAGTTTTGCTGTCAAAACCTCCCCTGATTCGCCTTTTTTTGCAATTGTAGTTTCGCTGTTAATAAAATATCTGGCTGTGCGTTTAGTTTTGTTTTTATCATCGTTATTGCCAAAGCTTCATGATTGTCCTTGATTTGGTCAAGGATATCAAGAGCATCCAAAAACCAATGCAAATTTTCAGGCTTGCCATCAAACTCTGGTAGCACTGATGAGGCAGGTTTGATGAATTCTACTACTGTTTGTGCCATTGTGACATTTACAGCTAGGATATTTAATGGTTTATTTTCTTCTACTGATGGAGTCTGGCTCAATGAAGGCGATGGAGTCCGGCTTTGCGGAAGTTCTGAGAGAATTAAATTAAAATCAAGATGGAGTTCCTCCTCTATTGTGGTTGGTATCGGTATTTCTATATTATGTCTTGCTAATGAAGGTACCAATTTATCCCGTACTGTGGAAAAAATTTGGTGAGATTCTTTTTGATGTTCTTTAGTAAGTATGTGGTTTACTGTATTGATCACTTGTTTTATATTATTTAAAGCTTCTAAGATTACATTCAAATGCTTTATTATTGTTTCTGTTTTTATAGTAGAATTTTTGTATATGCATTTGTATGACTTATACATCATTTTTCTGAGATATCTTCTGATTATTTTATTTCCTGCTTTGCTTCATATTTGACCAGTTCATTTTCGGCTTTTTCCTCTTTAGCGTTTTCTTTACCGAATTCGTAGCCAGTATCGCTATTATTATGCCTTGAGCGATTTTAGTCCACCAAGACATTTTAGTAGATTTCCCTAATTATTTTCATCAAATTGAATAAATTGAACAATAATTCTCTTCTATTTTATTTTATTTTATTTATTCAATAATTGAAAGGAGAAAATTTATTAAATTGTTAAGTATAACTTCTTTTAGTATTCGTTAGGAAAGACAATCCTCATCATCATAACTATTTCTTCTTCTTTAGTTGAAGAATTTTTTATATCTTCTATAGTTGGTTCTCTGTTCATACCTATTATTTTCCAGAATTTTCTTAGCCATTCTAACTCACTATCAAAATTTCTACTTTCTATTTTTGGAGTTTCATTTTCATCCCACATTTTGAGGGTTTTTTCGAAAAATCTCTTGGCATTCCAAAATTACTCAATTATTTTATTGTACAGAAATTTATTTAATTTTCCTTAATTCTTGATTTTTTTCTTTTAACTTAATCCTATCTGCCGTATTTGTTGTTATATTTAGGATTTTGTAAGTTTCAGCTATTTAATAAAATTTGGCAGATCATTTTATCCTTTATATTTTGAAATTTTGAATTAAACATTTTTTTTCTAAGACAGTGTACTTTTCTTGATATTTCTTCTTTTTTCACATTTTTATTTTAAATTTTAACCGAGCAGGCAGATTAATTAAATGATTCCTAATGAAATAAGAAAAAAAAATGCCTAAGCAATAATAAAATTTTTGCCCATGGGTAAGCGTCCCTAAGGCCGCTCAATTTATATTGAATTTAAGTATACTTAGTTAAATATAGTAGCCGCCATTCGTGTTCCCGGTCAGGACTGGTGTTGCGGGGGGAATGTGGCACCCGGGTCGTGGGGCGCAATCGCACGCAAATAAAAGAAAATAAAAAAGGAAGAATTAGTACCGAGTAGTTACAATTTATTTATAAAGGATAAATATTTTTCAATAATTGTGTATTCAAGTGAAGCACTCACAAACTTCCTGTTCGTCAGGAAGGCTAATTATTTCACAATATAAACGCAATTCAAGGCGTAATGTGCGTGTTAGGGTGGTCCGAAATATTTAGGCTGGTGGCCTAAAAATGCCGGCCCCCTTGCGGCGAGCAACTTGAAACTCGGTGAGTACGCCAGCAACCTTCCCAAGGCGGGATAAACTAAATAAATTTAAAAAATATGATATGTATGTATAGTTGGATGGTAAGTGCGATCTCCGTTGGACATCCGTGCTTTCAATACTGCAGCCTCTCTGAACTGTGGATAAAAGAGAAAAGCGTTAGTGTTCAATGTATGTGGGGTTGCTTGGTTTTAATGCACCTGGTTAATTGGATGTAGATTTTTGTGATTGGCATAAAATTCTATAGTATATAAACATAGATGTAGTTGTGAGCGCGATGCCAGAACGCTATTGCTGGAAAGCTCCGGATATTACAAGCCCGAATATAGTAGCTTGGGTCAGCAGCCCGCCTAAGTTCGACGGTGGTGTGCCGCTAACCATTAGGCTGGCGTAGACATCGGCACCCAGTGTGAGCCGGGCAGGTGTAGACCGGTGGAAAGCTGGATCCGACAGCTTCATAAATTGGAATGGCGTGGCTACCGATGGATCCAGAGTTGCTGTCGGACTAAGCTGTGAATATCGTGCCACCACTGTGGCCTGGGTCGTCACTGCTCCCCTTACCCCGTATTTCCATCGCAGAACAAGCGTGCACTTCACGTGATAGGATGTGCCGGTACGCTCCAAGCCGAGGTCCGTTGCGAGGTTTGCATCGATGATGGAATTCGGAGCGCACGGATCGATGAGGGCGCGTACTGCGTGGAGCTTCCCTCCTGCTGCTATCCGAACGACGGCCGTTGGAACTATGGCTACAAATGCGCGGGTAATGATTGCTGCTACAGGCGCCTCCCGGAGGCGTCCCGTTCTGAAGCCGGCTGGGCTTGTTGTTTGGCGCGAGAGAGTGGTTGTGGTACCTCCTCTGATACGGGGCCGCTCTGCCAGTGGAGCGTCGGGTCGAGCGGAACGGACACGGCTCCGCGCCGCCCCGACGCCTACTGGCATTGCGGTGCGATGGGCGTAAAGGACGTGTCTCCGCGCCATCCCCGTGTTCCATGTGTCTCTGATTGCTTTTCTGCTTCTCATGCTGAAGCAGCGGTCGGAAGGATCGTGCTTCTCCACTGGTCGTTGGGGCGATGGCTAAGGCCGCGGCACTTCGGGTGATCTCCTCCATCTCTTCCTCCTCATCTGTGCTGCTTGTTGTGCCCATGATCGGGTGTCCTCCGTTATATGAATAGAGATAACTTCGTCGGAGCTTGCTTCCTCGTCGTGCTCGTCGTGGTAGGTAGGGCGTGGCTGCGGTTGCTCATCCTCTATATGCAGCGTAGTGTGGTGTGGCTCCCGGCATCGGTGGCAACGGTCGCGGCTGGGGCATATTTCCAGCCGATGGAACGGCGATAAATAATTGGTGCAGTGCCGGTGTATGAGGACGGCCCGGAGGCGTTCTTCTGCCGACATTCCCCTGTACAGCGGGCATATTCGTATGCCGTGATTCTTATGGCACAACCGGCAGGAGACGGTGAAGGAGTCAGCGCGTTGCTCCGTCTTGTTGCGTTTGACTGAGAAGCCCGTCATTCTGGAACGGGAATTTGTTATTACTTGTTTTGACTCCAGGGGGTTGGGTGGCATATGAGCAGGTACTGGGAACTTATTGGCTGAGATTGTGGTTGGCGTACTCGGGATAAGGGATACATGTGGAGTGCATAATCTTATTAGGTTATTCTGAAGACACAATGACGTGTAGTGGTTGGACCCACTATGAGGTTTAGTAAACTTTCATTGAGATACGCCTAAACGTATCTTTAATTTTGAAAATATTTTCATCAGAATGAAAATTCTGATGTTGAAACAATCAATAGTAAAATTAAGAATTATTAAATATAGTCTTAGGACAAACTATATTTTTTTTGGTGTTTGCCTAAAGCAGGCAATACGCGGTAATATACGGTATATCACGGTAAACCACTGTGTTGTCACGGCTCATTGTAATTGCCCTACAAAAATTTGGTCACAAAACTTACCCACGCCCATGCACATGTGACTATGAATATAACCTATGACCGTAAAATGACTAGTCAACTGACGCGGAATGACGAGAGCGGTTTTGCAGGGTGATAGCTGGTGAATGAGATTTTCCCTTAATCGACGTCGTGCAGATAAAATGTGCGACAGATGTCTAGGAACACTCTTTATGCTGATTCGGGCCATGTTGTGTGAGAATCACAAATTGTGGTGTGTTTGTTGATTTCAACACAACCCTGGCGGGGATAGCCTACACTATCGAGTGTGGCAGTTTGTAGAGCTGTCAGCTGATAACTCTTCCACTCATTGGAGTGAGACAGCTGTGCGGTGCTGCCAATTTGGCAGCGTAATGAGACATAATGGTCATGTCATGCAATTATTTAGGGAAAACTCGCGTCTGAGTTCTGACGCGACATAAAATTTATAGTCTTTCCTAAAAAGTTTAATTTCTCCCTTGTTGGTAGTATCTAAACCATATATGACACTACTTTATTCTTGCTTGTATTTCAAGCTAAAAGGACTGACGAAACTTTATCGGAACTTCAATACACAAAAACAATTTCTCTCGTGAAAGCGAGACCACTATTGACATGTTTCTGTTTATGTTTTACATTTTAATTTTGCACTAACCTTTTTAACAATGAAAATAATGCAAAAAAACTGCGAAAATTATTTCGGTCTCGAGTGGCTCCCCTTATTTTTTTTTCACAAGAAAGTTGGTTTTGATTGTGTTTTTATGCACCAAATTGTCAAGCTAAAACAAAATTTTCATTTGTCAGAAGAAACCAATGTTCGTTAGTTCTTTTTTTTCGTTCTGGTACTAACACTCGAGTTTGGTGGATCCCGCGGGTCCGACTTGTGATCCCATGGTGACGCCTACAATGTGTTCACCGCTTAATAAACAAAAAGGCAATGTCAGACGAGTGGCAACCTTTTTTCGTTCATTCAAAATGGTATGCATTCATGAAAATGTGAATACATACCGATTGTGAATGAATAACCTTCACAAAGGTATGTACCTGTCTGGAAAAAAACGTGTTCTGGGTAAGTATGCCTTTTTTCTCTAATAATTTCATTTTATTTAATTTTATTCTATTTTTTTTTCTTCGTTTCAGATGCCAATCGTTACAGCAATTACGTACAACTATACACGTGTGTAAAACTTTACCACGGACACTGTTTACTATATAGTTTGGGGTAAAATTTACAATTACCACGGACATCGGCATTTTGCAATTTATGTACAACACAAAATACAAATTCCAAATTTAATTTACAAACGCGTTTACTTTCACAATCAGCGAAAAGTTTCCAACTTTGGAAACAATATTTAAAGGAGCCAAAAAAGGATTGTAGGATGGAGGGATATACGGTTGTGGAAAAAGGTGCACCAAATTCTACTAATTTCAGCATCTACACAAAAAATGCAGCTGGAACTATCGTTTCACCATTGCATGACATTCCACTGTATGCTGATGAAAAGAAGACTGTTTTTAATATGGTTGTATCCCATTAAGCAGGACGTTAAAAAAGGTAAATTACGTTTTGTTGCCAACTGTTTTCCGCATAGAGGTTACATTTGGAATTATGGTGCTTTTCCACAAACATGGGAAAATCCCGGACATATCGAACCATCTACTGGTTGCAAGGGTGATAACGATCCAATTGATGTCTTAGAAATTGGCTATCGTGTTGCAAAGTGTGGTGAGGTATTGAAAGTTAAAGTGCTTGGTACTGTTACGCTAATCGATGAAGGTGAAACTGATTGGAAGATAATTACTATTGATGTCAATGATCCATTAGCTGAAAAAAATGAGTGATATAGTTGTATATAATATGTAGTATGTCTGTCATATTTGTGATAAATTGTATGTAGTGCGTATGAGTATACTAGTGATGTTACGGAGCTTCGAATTAGTTACCGAAAGGTCTCATGAAAGTCGAAGTTATACATAGTAAAGGTCGGCATACTTGGAACGCGATACCGACTTAACTAACTCTTTTAAATCTCTGAAAAAAGGAATCACATATGGAAAATGTATGCGCTGTTAGAATAGAAAATTATGTCTGAAACTTTGAAATCTGCACACCGCTTTGAGTATAGCAAGTTGTCGTTATCTTTTCAGCTCATAATATGTCCTTTGCAGATCATAAATGCTCAAACTTAAGTGTGCAATGGCAAAGTGAAAGAGCAGCTGGATCTGTGTCAGGTTGGATTTTGTGAACCGTACTAAGGAAAAGTTATATAGTGCCTAAATAGAAAAAAAAACTAGCTTGGACTATCCGAAAAAAGCATTAACAAAATGACAATGTCGTTGATATATTTTTTGGTGGGCTAATAATATAAAACGGGGAAAATCTAGACAGGCCTTGAAAGAGGAACCACATATTCTAGTTGGGCGAACGCATGGTATCCCTCTGCTATAGAATATCCGCTATTCGATAATATCGGAAAGTAGCGTCAAAGAACGTCGAACAACTAAATTAGCCAGCGTATGTTCTTAGGTGCTATTAGGCTATACATTATTTGGCGAGTAGGTATTTACCACGCCGTTTTACATAAGACAACTTTTTCCCACTTAGTGAGTACCTTGCGCAGAAAATCAGTTGTCGCGACGAATAGCAGCTGAAAAACCTAGGCAGTTTTTAATTTTTTTTTTTTTACGTTGTACATCCTTCCCGGTACTTTTTAGAAACAGCTGAGTGAGCGGCTGCAATCCCCGAGAAAATGGGATTTCGATAAACTAAGTTCCGTAACATTCTCGTAGGTATGTACAGTAGGGTGGGTCGATTACTAATAGTATGTAGTGAGCGGTAGTAAACAAAAAACCAGTTAAGTTGGTGTTGTGAGCGATAGGTAATGGCACCACCAGCTGAGAGACTTTTTTTTTGCCAAAGCAGGCCTTTACCTGCACAAATTCGTGTGGAATTTGATCTGATGGTAGCTCTTCTATTGTTATCCACAGCAGCTGTTGAGTCACTTCCAAATTGATTTTTTGTGCTTGTTCATGTGTATGACCAATCGCCTCCTGCCCGATGATTGCTTCAAACCGCAGATAATAAGACAGCAAATACAGGTGAAATAGCTGATTCGGACACATTTAACATGAAAGAGGAATATGTCATTTTGGGAATTATCAAATGCCTAGAAAAATGCTTATTTATCAAGGAATGACTTTTGTGGGAATTCAGGTATATGGGCGTGGGCACGTTGTCTGCCTTTCTTTTATTGTGGGGTTTAAAAAATTGTATGCGTAGCTGGTTTAGTATATAAACATCTCTTCTAAATCTCGTCAATTGATTTTTCACTTTTTCGTTATATGCAGCGCATTGACTGGACTTTAATTTTCTTGTTTAAAATTTTCCATGCTCCGGTTTTTTCCTTTTTACTCGTATTACACTCGCGATTTCTTAATTAACATAAGTTTGCGCCATTTACTCTATTGAGTTTTAAAAGCATGTCGCCACAGGAACTTAAAATGCAAATCAATCCAAAAATTTTGCAAAAGTTTCTTTTTGCTTTGAAATAGCGGGATGGGGGTTTGTGTAATTGCTGACTGAATGGTATTATGTCGCAGATAGTAGATCTGCGTTAGGATTGTTGGCTTCGTTCGGGGTGAACGAGAGCTGGGTTACGCGGTTTGTTGGCCTCGTTCGGGGTGAACGAGAGCTGGGTTCTCCCTTTCCTTCGACAGTTTCCCGGTAGGTACTCCTTTCATCTCCGTCACCCAAGAGCGCGAGGTTTAGAGCCCGAGGATTCCTGTGTGGCACACAATGCCTAGGGAGGTAGGAATCCTCAAGGGAAACCTCACACGGCGAATACTTGTGAAGTTAGTTTAGATTGATAGGTGTCCGATCACGTGACGAGTCCGAGGATTCCGATGGTTGGCACTGAGTGCCGGGGGTGGTTTGGAATCCTCAGTGGTCGCCTCGCACGTGATGTAGGACTTTTGTGCAGTTTGAAATTTGATTTAAAAAATGGGTTTGGAATAGGTCCGCTCACGTGGCGAGCCCGAGGATTCCGGTGTGGCACACAGTGCTTAGGGAGGTTTTAGGATCCTCTGTGGGAGCCTCCCACGTGGAGTTGGAATTTTTGGTTATTCCTAGGTTGCGCTCTTAGGGTGACGCGATGCGTTGGTGGGAGTCCCTGCTCGGAAGTCTGAGTGAGGGGGGGGGGGGGGGTGTTTGTTATAACGGTTGGGAGTCACGAGTCTCCCTCACCCTCACGGGAGAGTGGTAGTAGGACCAATTTCGTGATTGGTCTGGTGGTTTGTCCCCTTGCCGTATCCAGGTCGACGACTCGAACTCGGTTATCGGGGCCATAGTGAAGGTTGGCTATCCGACCTAATGTCAATTTGTTGGGGGGCACATTATCCTCCTTAATGACGACTAGGTCTCCCTGTTTAAGATTTGATTGTGGATGCTTCCACTTAACTCGCTTCTGCAATTCGGTGAGATACTCCGTTTTCCACCGTTTGCAGAAGGTTTGATGCAGCGCCTTAAGTTTTTCCCATCGATTGACGAGTGATGCGCGATTCTCGCTGACGTCAATCTCGGGTGGCGCTAGCAGATGCCCCTCGACTAGGAAGTGCCAGGGGGTAAGTGGCTTCAGGTTGGACAGATCATTTGAAGACGGGCTTAGGGGTCGGGAGTTGAGACAGAATTCAATCCTACACAGGAGGGTGCTAAACTCCTCGAGAGTAAATTTATGATCCGATGCGATCTCTTTGAAATGAGTTTTGAAACTCTTGACTCCCGCTTCCCACAGTCCGCCCATATGAGGAGCAGCTGCTGGTATGAAATGCCATGTCAGGGTTTGGTGGGCGTATTTAAAAAGATTTTGTCGCGCGCATCAACGAGGAATGCCTTGAACTCTGCGCGGAGAGCCCTCGACGCACCGACAAAGTTCATCCCGTTGTCGGAATAGAGGTTTTTCGGGCATCCTCGTCTGGCGACAAACCGGCTAAATGCTGCGAGAAACGCGGCGGTGCTGAGGTCGCTAGTCGCCTCTAAGTGGATCGCCTTAGTCGCAAAGCAGACGAATAGGCAGACGTAACACTTATACATCCGGCATCCTCGTCCGCTGTAAGACTTGATGTCAAACGGTCCGGCAAAATCCACCCCGGTGTTGGTAAATGCCCGACTAAAGGTAGTGCGTTCCGCAGGGAGGGTTCCCATGAGTTGCGTCGGGGAGCGTTTGCGGAATAGCGTACAGGCCTTGCAGTTGTGAATGATGGATCTGATCATGTTTTTGACCCGAGGTATCCAATACTGCGTGCGTAGGAGCCGCAGCATCAGTTGGTTTCCGCCATGTATGGAAATGGTGTGGACAAACTGGACTAGGAGACCTGTGAGTCAGCAGGCGTAAGGAAGGATTATCGGGTGACGCTCGTCGACGAGAACGTCCCTGGGTGCGTTGAGACGACCCCCACCCGAAGGACATTGTCTTCGTCGATGAAGGGGTCTAGAGAGAGAATTTCGCTTTTGGTCGCGATGGGTTTCCTAGTTCTCAGAGAGCTTATTTCTTCGGCATAGTGGTTGGTTTGGGATATCCTGATGAGGCGGCTAGTCGTAGCCTTGATTTCGTCAGGCGAAATCTGGTGCGACTCTGCTTTAAAGGACGTTTTAGTGTTTGGATGGGTTCTATTGGCGAATCTTATAATGTAGGAGATTACCCGCAACGCTCTTGATAGATCGGAAAACCGATCAAGAATATCCTCGCTATTGTTGATGTTTGTTTCTGCATGCACTTGTACTCGTTTTTCTTCGATGTTTGTGTGGTACTCCTGTTCGCCTTGAGATGGCCATTTCGCTTTGCCTTCTTGCAGCCAAGAAGGTCCCTGCCACCACAAAGAGTTGTCGACTATATCCGTTGCTGGAAGTCCTCTGCTGGCTAAGTCTGCTGGATTTGATGCACACTCGACATGATGCCATGCTTTAGCTCCTACCTTCTCCACGATTTTTGTTACCCTGTGAGCTACAAATGATGACCAGGAACAAGGGGGTTTTCGAATCCATGCTAGGACGATGGTCGAATCTGTCCATAGGTGAATGTTAAATGTGCCTAAGTTCAGGTTCTCCATCACAGTTTCCAAAGTCTTAGCCAGCAAGTCGGCACCGCATAACTCCAATCTTGGTAGTGAAATTGTTTTTACTTCTGCCACCCTCGTTTTTGCCATGAGTAGGCTAACGTAGATCCTATCGTTGATTTTAGCTCGCACGTAAACCGTAGCCGCGTAGGCTTTTTCGGACGCGTCACAGAAGCCGTGAATTTCTATATCGTTGGTTGGGGTGAAGTGCACCCACCGAGGTATACGAATCCGCCTAATGGCGGGGTACTCCTACATAAAGGTTTGCCACCGATCTAGAGTGATTGTGGATACCGGTTCATCCCAATCCGTCCCCTCCAGCCAAATGTTCTGCATTAATATCTTAGCTACGATGATAACTGGGGCGAGCCAGCCTAAGGGGTCGAAGAGTTTGGCGATGGCAGATAGGATCGCCCTCTTTGTTAAGATGTCCTGGTTTTCGATTGGTTTCACTGTGAAATAAAAATAGCCGGAATGCGCGTTCCAACGGATGCCTAGGGTTTTTACCATACTCGCGTCCTCGAACTCAAGAAAGTCTTCGGTAAGCCTGTGAGGGTTGGGTATGCCCTATAGTATCCTACTGCAATTAGAGGTCCACTTTCGCAGAGGGAATCCTGCTGACTTTAATGCAGCTGTGATTTCATCGCGAGCCGCGATTGCTGCCTCGCTGCTATGCCCCCCTGCAAGGACGTCATCGACGTACATACTGTTTCGCAAGATGTGCGCTGCGGTTGGCAGAGATGCCTCGACGTCATCTGCAAGTTGATGTAGGGTTCTGATCGCCAGATAGGGGGCACAGTTGACCCCAAAGGTTACTGTGTTGAGCTCAAACACGCTGACAGGGTCCTCTGCTTTGAGTCGAAAAACTATTATTTGGTATTGGGTTTGATTTTCCTTTACCCAAATTTGCCTGTACATCTTCTCAATGTCGCTGTTGAAGACATACTTGGAGAATCTCCATCGAAGGAGTAGTGTTGTTAAGTCGGCTTGAAGTACTGGGCCGGTGTGTAGAACATCGTTCAGGCTTTAGTCGTTTGCTTTCTTCTTTGATCACCGCATGATGTGGTAAGAAATAGCAATCAGTTGATTGTGGTGGTACTACGGTGTGCACCTTAGACATGTGCCCTAACGTGACGTATTCTGTCAGTACCCAATTGTGTTCCGTCTGTAGGGCCGGTGTCTTGGCTAGGCGCGTCTTGTTCCGATAGAACTGAGAGCAGACGCTCTTGAGAAATGGGCCCAAACAGACGGTTTTTGGAAGCTCTGTTTGAATGGAAGGGCGACGGTATATCTTCCATCTGAATTCCTTTCCGTTGTGTTTTTATATAGTGTCTCGCAATAGGCATTATCTTCGGTCAGGGCTTTTTTGTAGGTACGTTTTCAAGTTCCCAGAAAGCGGCTAGCTGTTGTCTAGGCTAATTTCATTGAAAAAGGATACCCGCGTATTCGTTGGGTGAGGTGCATCCGCACGACCGGTTAAAATCCAACCGAAGACGGTTTCTTGGGCGAGAAGCGTATTTAGAACGTTCTTCCGTATACCGTTTAGTATGATCTGAGGATAAATATCGCCTCCAAGTATGAGGTCGACTGGTTCATTAATGAAGAACCTCTTATCAGCCAGAATCAGATCAGGGAACTCTTGCCGAGTCGTTGCGCTCACTTGGCAAGTCGGAAGGTACCCTGTTAATTGAGGCAGGACTAGGGCCACTGTATTGATGCTTACTAAGGGGTCTGTAAACGAACCTAAGGTAATCGCACATGATTCATGAGATGGTGTATTATTTATTCCTGACACTTGCACATGCAGACGTTTGGATGGAAGGTTTATTCGCTTTTTTAGTCTTTCTGTTATGAAAGAGCATTCGGACCCAGAGTCCATTAGCGTTCTGGCGGAAAATTTCACTCCATTATAATGTATATTAACACGTGCTGTTCCTAATAACACTCCCTTAGTGGTGTTAGCATGACACGAAGAGACGTTATTAGCATTAAAAAAAAAAAAAGCATTATCTTGTCTTTTTTCAGACTCCATCCTTGCCCTAACCTGCTGTGAGGTTGAAGGTGTATTGTCGGTGGCGTTTTGAGTCTGCCTTGGAGGAGTTGTCTTTGGTTGTGCTGTCGGAAGATGGAGCAAGGTGTTGTGCCTCGCATGGCACATGCTGCAATTAAATTGGCTAGTGCATCGTGTCACGGTGTGTCCACTCGACAGGCAATTCAGACAGTGTCTATTGTTTTTTACAAATTCGATTTTCCCTGACGTAGGCAACCTACGGAATTTTTGGCAATTTCGTAATTTGTGCTCCGTACTGTTGCACATCTTACATGCCGATTTTGGTACGCTGGCTTGGTAAACCCCAAGTTTTTTAGAATTTTCCCTAGAATTCGAATTTTGACTTTTAGTTGCTTTTGTAGTTTTGTTACCCCTAAGAGCAGAAACCGTCTCCAATGTCTGGAAGCGATTGGACAGGAATTTGTCCATATCCTCCCATGTAGGGATATCTGTCTTTCGTTCTACGGTCTGTTCCCAAAGAGCCAACGTAGATTCAGGGAGTTTTGTGGAGCATAGGTAGGTTATAATTGCATCCCAATTTGTGATGTCAATATTATGACATTGTAGCGCAGAAATGCAATTGTTGATCTCACGTTGCAATTTTTTAATTGATGTTCCACACTCCTGCTCGACTGCCGTCAGATTAAATAAAAGGTTTAGTTGTGTGTTGACGAGGATACGTTTATTTTCGTACCTGTCGCTTAGATTTTTCCAGGCGGTTGCAAAACCCTCGTTTGTTAATGAGCACCTGCCCACTATTTCTTCTGCCTCCCCTTGAGTTTTTTATTTTAGATAATATAATATCTCGACATCTTTCAGATCAGTATTGTGGATGTATATCGCCGTGAACATATCTCTAAAGGCTAGCCAGGAAAGGTAGTCGCCTTTAAATACATCGGTGTCACAAGGCGGCAGCCGCATTTTATGTCCACGGCGCGCAGAGTCTTCATCCTTTGCTTCATCCTTTGCCGGCTGTGGGGTGATAGCTTCGGCTTCAACCGCCACAGCAGACATGCATTGCAGGTAGCATGCGAAGCAACTTTTATTCTTCTTTCTTAGTGAGCTGAGCTCGTCTTTGGACAGCTCAGGATTGCTGAGAAGACTTTCATATGTGGACTTGGTCTTCTTCCATAGTACCCTTAGCTCCTCTTGCAGTAGTGCAAGGGTGTGCTTGTTCCGGGACTCGGCAGGGGCGGAGTTGAACTCTTGTCCAAACTGGACTATGGAATCAGCCAATCTCATATAAGTCTCCATTGATTTTATTAATTTGAATATCTTGTTTCTTTAAAGGGTTCGAGATTGGAGGCAAAATCTTAGCGGCGTTGGTGCGTATTCAACCGCAGCAAAAATTATAAGTGTGTTTTGTTTTTTGAACGTAGCCCAGCTATCAATCCTGCTGTGATTGTGCTGTATAAGTACAATCCTTAAAGACACACGGATTGAAATTCTGGTATGATTGAATGTGTTAACACAGCAATCTTATGTGAATTTAGTGATAAGCAAAAATTTGAATCAGATGTAAATCTTGACGTGAATGTAATGTGTGGCGAGTGATATGAACCACTTATAGAGATCCTCACGAGGATTATGTAAGCCACAGATAGAAATCCTGACGAGGATTTAATGTGTATATAGTGATATAGATAGAAATACTGACGAGGATTTAATGTGTATGTAGTGATATGCAGCACAGATAGAAATCCTGAAAGGTTCTAGTGTGTACAAAGTGATATCAAACACAGATAGAAATCCTGAAAGGATTTAATGTGTCTACAGTGATGTGCAGTGCAGAGAAGAGAATCGTCTGCAAATATATAATGTGTCTTAACAGGTGTGTTGCACACAGATATAAATATTTTCCAAAAATTTGGCGTGTTTAAAAAAAGTTTAAAAAACGCAGATGTAATCCCGATGTGGATATGGTGTGTCAACCTCGACATTTAAGATGCAAATCGAAATCCTCTGGATTTAATGTGTGTAATTCTAGAAATTTCAATCACAGATAGAAATCCCGATGAGGATTTAATGTGTATACCTAGTGATGTGAAACACAGATAGAAATCCTAACGAGGATTTAATGTGTATACAAAGTGAAAGTGAACGCTGAGTATTCCCGAGTAGCCAACCCAATATAAAAAAAAAATAAATTTGTTTATACAACTTACTGTGGAAAATTACGATTTAAAGTGTTTATTAAGAAAAAAACTGAGAAAAATACAGCTATATAATATAACGCGATCAGCATAAATTGTGTGATCAAGCCACTAGCCACCCAACGTAGTGATACTTTTTTGGCTTTTGGTGTTATTTCAGCTCGCAAACTGATTAATAAAGCGAATTCTGTGCTAGATAAGCTAAGGGTATCAACCAAGTGAAAATCTGGTTCCTGACTAGGAAGTTTTGTCAACGTATGTGACGACGAGGGGTACAACACAGTGCAGTGATGAATGTGAAAAAAAAACTAAAAAAAATTCACTGACTGTCTGCTTTGAGCGGTGTCGAGTAACCCTTACCACTGGTGGGGGGAACTACCCGATCGTCAAAAGGCGATTGGTGTGTTTAAAACACGAAATTTAACAATTTCACTTGCTTTGCCTTTATTATATCTAACACGGAATGCATTTTCCGTGCGTAAAATCACGGAACTAATAAAAAGGTTTTTGTGCAACCAAGCTACCACGTACGTATCTTAAGTTTTTATTTTGATCGATGTGTTGATGTGAAGTGATGATAATGTGTTTTTCGCTGTGATGCGAATGGACTGTATGAGTGATAGCACTATTACGACGATGTGATAAATGGACTGTATGCGATAATAATGGACTGTGGCTGATGAATGTGATGATGATGAGATTGTATGTGATGTCGTGTGGACTGTTTGATGTTGTGCGCTGACGTGATTTGATTTCGATTTGACGATTAGTGGACTGTATGAGTGATGTGATCTCGATGTCAATAGACTGTACGTGATGGCTGTATGTGTGCTCGCTTGTTTTGTGTTTTCGCTGGTTTTTATGTATGTTAATAATAGCCTCCTTAACTTTTGTTTACTTTATCCAAAGATGAAAATTGGCCAAAATTTTACAAAAAAGTGCTGTTTTCTCCAACTTAAATTTTCTCGGCACAAATGGACCAAATGTTGCGGGGGGAATGTGGCACCCGGGTCGTGGGACGCGATCGCACGCAAATAAAAGAAAATAAAAAAGGAAGAATTAGTACCGAGTAGTTACAATTTATTTATAAAGGATAAATATTTTTCAATAATTGTGTATACAAGTGAAGCACTCACAAACTTCCTGTTCGTCAGGAAAGCTAATTATTTCACAATATAAAAGCAATTCAAGGCGTACAATTATAATTTTATTAATACAAATGCGCACGGATGAGCGCGATGAAGCTTCAGAAACGTTATATTGATTAAAGATCAAAATTAATTAAATCGACAATTCGCTCTTGGCAAATTCACATTTGAAAACTATTAATTGCGAATATTTATTATAATGAGAATCGCAACTTAGGAAAAATGAAAAATGTGGAAAATGGTTGTTTTGTCTTACTCACCTGGGGTTAGCTGCTGGCTCGTGAACGTTCCAAAATAGAAAAGAAAGCCAAGACCGCGAACAAGTCCGCGGCACCTGCCGATAGCTAACTTTCGTTGAGTTTTTCCCCTTCAAAGTTAGATCTCGGCTGGTGTTAGCCGTTACCGGTAATAATAATAAAATAACTAATGTGCGTGTTAGGGTGGTCCGAAATATTTAGGCTGGTGGCCTAAACAATTGGGATTGTTGGTTTTAATAATTATCCGTATTGGTGTACCTCCTTTTAGACCTGAAATGTCTATTCCATTCTATTATGCTGCCATGCGCGCCTTTTGGATCCAAAATTTCTATTCCACTTCTCCTACGCATGTATTACGCTGCCAGTCATATCCTTATTTAAAAGTGCTGCTTTCAGTTAGGAATTTGCATACTGATGCAATTTGTTGCCCATCTTCAGCTGTATTTTCCCAAAATATCTGCTTCTAGTTGTGTCCTGCGACCATTGGTAGTTTGCTTATTTGTCAATATGTGTGCGAGGTTTCTTCTCCAAATTGTGGCCTGTGGCCAGGATCTGTGTTCAGCTAGATTATTTTTAGCATTTTTGCAGATTTTAATCTAAGCTGGCAGGATCGCCGTATAATATTTAACCAAATAAAACCGAAACAGATTCGAGAGGCGCTTGAGTTCAGAGCAAAAATCGGATTGATTTTTATTATGAAATTCTTTCTCTTTTTGTAGTAAAAATGTCTTACATTTCTATTACAATTTTTACTTACAATACTTACACACTAAAAGTAACTACATTCTAATTTCTATATACCAAGTCAGCAAATATTCTTATTACCTAATTATAGAACTATGTAGTAATATTTTGGCAGTCACATTGACAAACCGACGCTGTCGTTCAGTCATGCTGATCGAACGTGAGCTGGTCAGTGTGACGCATACGGGTTAAACAACTGTAAACGGATACGACTCCCCGCTGAGTTCAATATAACTTGTCTATGCCGCTATGAGTTATTTGCGTGTGGTCGAAAGTGAAATTCATTTGGTTGTACATAAAATGTATTACAAGCTAATGTCATTCTGGCATTTACATAAATACAAATACCTTGTATGTAAGGCGTATTGTGGTAATGCCACAGACTTTCACGCTCTCCAACATCGCATCTTGCTCCGGCGTTGAAACATGTTGCACCGCGCCGAAGGACAGGCCACCCTCGTAGGGCACGAAAACCTTCCAAAAGTCCACCCCCAGGTATACCTCCTGTTGTAGGCCAGGTACAACCAAAAACTCTAATTCCCTGGAGGTGTTATTCGACACAACTGGTAACTTTATTACCCCTACCACGTAACTTTATTACCTATACTGGTAACTTATTACCTCTATATTTTCAACTGCCCTATCTACTTCTTCCCTACTCAAAATCTTTACAGTTTTGCTGCCGAGTTGCCTGTCTTCTGGCTGGAGTCCCCGGTTAACTCCGCCAGCCTAGGATTTTTCTGTTTTGGTTTAAACACGCAAAAGGACGAATCACTTCCACGCGCAAAACAAACCATATTGTGGAACGAGGACGAATATTTTTTTGGTGTTTGTGCTTCTGCCGGGTTTTTCACAAAGTGATCCACCGGCATATCACACGAGAAACACCACATGAAGTGGAAGGGAGAAGCACAAAAGGAATTGACAGTAGACTTGAAAGCGGTCGTATTGACAGAAAGACGAACACATTGGCAGGAGTTTGATGCTGGAGTTGAGATTGGGATTGTGCTTGGTGTTGGAACTGGGATTGGGATTGAGGTTGGTGTTTCCTACTAAAAGTTTCAATCTTCTGATCTCCTAACTCCTCTGGCTGTTCAAAATCGATTTCATTTACGACACCGACCTACTTTTATTCTCTTTAATAAGCTTTTCGGCTCTCTTGCATTCCGACTTGTGCACCGCCAAGGAGTCCATTTTTATGGGGAAGGTCAAGGTGGCCAGGTACGTTCTCAGGCGACTGAGCCTGGAACTAGGAAGCTGGTTGTAATCCCTCCTAAAAAATCCATTTTTCTGTCAAGGTTCGAGAGGGAGGCTACTGAAGAGGATCTGAAGTCCTGTATCTGCTCAAAAACAAAAAGCGACCAAGTAACAATTCGGAAATTTGATTTTAGCTATGAAAGAAATGTATATTCCTTTAGATTAGACGTACCTATTGAACATTTTGACAGTATCTTGAGTAACGATTTTTGGCCCCCTGGGGCATTTGTGCGGGAATTTGAATATAGGTGGAATAAGAGTGTTCCACACTTAGCAAAGATCCCTCTTAATAGCACTGAGTCAAAAACTGAACGTAAACCTGCTTTAGATATATTTTATCAAAATGTTAGAGGCTTAAACACCAAATTAACTGAACTGTTTTTAAAATCGTTTTAAAATATGTTACGATATAATTGCTTTTACTGAAACTTGGCTGAAACCTCATGTCCTTAATTCAGAGGTCCTCTGCAATGACTACCAAATATATAGAAATGACAGCCTGAACAGAATCGGAGGTGGAGTTCTGCTTGCTGTACTTTCTTCAATACGTTCTGAAGAGATTAGCGTACCCGCCATCGATACAATCAAGTTCTTACGCATACGCACCCAGCTAGCAAATAGCCACATTTACTTAGCCATCTGTTATATCCCGCCATTTTCTGAACTGTCCGTTTATGTGCATCACATTTCCTTGCTAAAAACTGTAAATTCGATGCTAAAGCCTTCCGATTCCATTATTGTCTTGGGTGACTTCAATATGCCGCACATTTCATGGTGCATCTCTGGCTGTAATATCGTTCTTCAAAGTCTTCCAACAATGAGTTTCTAGACGGAATGGCCGAACTTTGCCTTCAAAAAATCAACATCAATCGAATAAATTCGGAAAAGTATTAGATTTAGCCTTTGTGGATGATGACTCTAATTATTCCATTAGTCGATGCGAGCCCATTATTGAACCTGAAGATGTTTACCAACCTTCCCTCAAAATAGTTTACGAAGTGTTAAGTAATGCTTGTAACCGCGATAATAGACGATTCAACTCCAGTTATAGCCTTGACTTTGAGAAGGCCAATTTCAAAAAATTTAATCGTGATCTATCTCGAATAGTGTGGCCAATATTTAATGCTGACGTGCAGCAAAGTTTTTCTCACTTTTACAAAACCATTTACTGTCTTTTGGAAAAATACGTACCTAAGCGGATTTGTGTACATTGCAATACAAGCAAAGAATGGTTCACTAAAGAGCTGAACATTTAAAAAAATAAAAAGTCTCGGTCTTTCAAGTTGTTTAAGAAGACAGGTTTACATAACCATTACTTACAGTATTCAATTCTACGCCATAAGTATTTTCAATTGAACAAAAGGTGTTACAAAGCTTATCTTTGCAAAATTAAAAGAAATATAATTTGCAATCCGAAAGCATTTTACGGATTCTTAAACTCTAAACGCGGGGTTAAAGGGTTTCCATCATCCATGAAATTCAAACATAATATTTCCAGCGATGATCAAGAGATTTCCGGTTTCTTTGCGGAATTTTTTAAATCAAATTACTCTATTTAGACCAACGATTCGCCTAATGAATACCCCTACCATCTTGATACAAGTAATTCAATCAGAGCCCATTGATATATACAGAAGGTGTATTATCTTATTTAAGAACTTTAAAGGTATCATATACATACGGCCTTGACAGGATCCCGACTCACTTTCTTAAAAAATGTGCTGCATACATCTATCAGCCGCTAAAAGATCTATTTAATTTATCTTTAATATATGGTGTTTTCCCAACAATGTGGAAGGAATCTTTTCTTATCCCGCTCCATAAAAATGGAAGCAGGTCTGCAATAGAAAGCTACCGGGGAATAGCAAAGTTATCCGCAATCCCAAAGTTATTTGAAGCTATTATTAGCCACCATCCAGCGTTCTCTATTTCCACCATAATTGCAAGCTCGCAACATGGCTTCTGTAAGGGCAAATCAACTATCACCAGTTTACTTGAATTTATCACTCACGCTTCTAATGGATTTAGAAAAAGCCTTCACACGCATGTAATTTACACCGACTCCAATAAAGCCTTCGAGGAAGTATCACACCTATTACTTATTTATAAGCTCAGTCAACTTGGTTTTCAACCCCGTCTTATATGTTGGATTTCTTCCTATCTTGGTAATCGTACGCAAAAAGTAATCTTTAAAAATACACTTTCTGGGGTTATCAATGTTTCTCCTGGTGTTCCTCTGGGCAGCCATCTTGGTCCGATTATGTTCTTCTTGTTCATAAACGATTTATCCAATACAATAAAATACTCAAAAGTTTTGATGTACGCTGACAATGTAAAACTTTTCAAATCAGACGCGTCTGTTGAGGAACATTCCTTGCTTCAAACGGATTTAAATCACTTGGTTACCTGGTGCAATGTAAATTATATGCCGCTCAATCTTAAAAAATGTAAAGTTATGTGTTTTTCTCGGAGAATTTCGCCGCCAGTTTCATATAAAATTAACAACTATAGTCTAGAAATTGTAAATAGTTTTGTGGACTTGGGAGTCATGATGGATTCCAAACTTTGTTTCAACCTTCATATTAATGCTACAGTGAATAAAGGCAAAGGTGTTTTTGCATTTGTTAAACGGTGGTCAAAAGAGTTTAACGACCCTTACGTAACTAAAGCACTTTTTACGACATTAGTTAGGCCAATATTAGAATATGGCTCAGTAATTTGTAATCCGCGTTATCAAGTCCATGCAGACCGTCTCGAATCAATTATTATTATTACTATTGATAGGTCTGGAAGCACTGCGACCTTTGTGCATATCTATTGTGAAAGACCTTTAAGCCTAATTTTGGATCTGGAGGCTCTTGATGTATCTAAGTACCTCTTCAGGCTTTTTACTCCATATCACGTAGGGATTAAGAGTCCCACCACCTAGATGGGATAGTCTCTGCCTAGCTAGAGCGACGCATTCGCAGAGAATGTGAACCGGCGTTCCATCATCCAGCTCACAGAAACGACAAATTTGGGTATCAGATAGATTTAATTTACTTAGTTGATATCGTAGACCGCAGTGTTCCGTGTAGTTCCCAGGAAGAGTACTTAGGTCCTCCCTGCTTAGGTTAATGACTTTGGCTGATAGTTTCGTTGCCGGAAGTATAAACAGTTTGGCCTGCCTTTGTCCTGGGCAATCAATCCGGTGAAGTCTGAATTGTTTAGTTTCCCAATTACTTATAGTTTCCCTGGTGTGTGCTTTTGTGAGTCCACAAAAGGGCCTTGGACCATAGAATGCTGATGTAGCACCGTGCTATGCTAGGTAATCTGCATGTTCATTACCTTCATGTCCCTGATGCCCGGGAACCCATCCCAACAAAACCTTGTTTTTGGCTCCCAGGGCATTAAGGATTTCAGTGCATTCATCCACTAGCTTAGATGTAACTGTGTAGGATTGCAAGGCACGCAGTGCAGCCTGGCTGTCCGACATAATGTAGATGCTCTTCGATGTTGAGCCACAGACCTCTACTGCATGAATTTCTGCCTGAAATATGATGGGGTAGCATCCATTGGTATCGATTTTTTGAAGTTTGCCCAAAGATTCCAGCTCCCGTTCTTCCGCCATCGAATTTCGATCCATCACTGTACCAGACTTCTAAGTCAGGGTCGTTATAAGGATTCCTTATTTCCCAGTGGGTCCTGTCCACAATGGATACTTCAAAGTTCCGTGAGATTCTGAGCTTAGGGGACATTACGTCACGCAGTTGTAATGAGGGATTTCCTATGAATTTTCTTATTACTTTCATATGCCCTATCATATTTCCTTCCTTCAGCTCAGAAATATTTAGAGGTCTTAGTGCACCTAGTGTTGCCTCTTTCTCTATCAGAATAGGGAAGGGAGGTATTCCCACTAAAGCACTAAGTGCGTCAGCAGGGGCGGGTCTCATCGCACCCGCTATGCCAACGCAAACTAATCAATGCAGTTTGCTTAGTTTAGGTTAGGGTGGCTGCCCGAGGGCACACTTAGGCCAGTAGTATTAGGCCCGTTATGATACCACGAAAAACACCGTTACCTTTGACTTATCTTGTTTGGTTGATTTTCCGACAGGGTGGATAAATGATGTATATTGGAACGATTTTCCGTCATCCCTTGTCAAATTTGGTTTTGATACAAACCGGTTTCGGCGTTGTGCCATCATCAGTGTCGATTTTCGTTCTGATCTGTTGTTGTCGTTTGTCCTGTATTTATAGTTCGTAGGTATATGAGCAGGTATTGTCAAATTGATGCTTGTGTATATTTAGTTATGTGTATGTGCTGTGTGTTCGTTCAGAACCGAGGGTGGTTTACTAATCGATTTGTGTGGCTGACTGGGGTAGGTAGAAATCTGTGATTTTAGTCGTTTGACCTTCTTTGTCGGTTTTTTGTTTTGGTGTATTAATTGTTTGTGTTTATTTGTTGTTGCGTGTTTGTCTGTTGTACCTGTGTGATTAAGTTGTTTCCTGTAAACAAGTTTTAAAGGCTCGAATATTGTGTCAGGAATTGTGTTTATCTGTTCGTTTATTATTCTACCGACGAATGTTTTCTGTTTGTAGATTTCCATGTTTTCGAGTACGTTGAGACGTCGGCCCTTTTCTTGTATGTGAAGAACCCAAACTGTTTTATTGATGTTTGCTGGGGAACATTCATTCTCGACCATGTGATTCGCGAAGTTAGACTCGGGTATAATGTTTGGATTCCGTATTTTATTGTTGTAATCCCTAATATGTTCTCTGAACCTCGTTCTTATTTGCCGTCCTGTTTGTCCTATGTAACTATGCTGGCATCCGCAGGTAAGCTTGTATACGCCGTGGCTGCTAAACGGATCCTCTGAGTTAATGTTAGTTCTTAGTTTTCGCCCTAGATTGTTCGATGTTTTGAATGCTGTGTTAATGTTGTATTTTTTAAAGAAGTTTGCCAATTTATATGTTGCTTTTCCAGTATATGTCATAGTCGTCCAGCTATTATTTTCCTTTTCATTATTTCTTTTTGGTTCTCCATTTGTCCTTCTGAGCTTATCTACTAGTGCTTTTTTATATCCGTTGTTTGCAGCGATATTATATATGACCTCAAGTTCTCTCTTATATGCCTCTTGTGTAAGAGGTGTTCTTTCAAGTCTATGTACCAAGTGCCTTAATGCTGCATTTTTATGCTGTTGAGGGTGATTTGAGGTATTGTGTATTATTGTGTCGGTGGCCGTTGACTTTCTATATATGTCATAGTTAAATCTTTTGGCTTCTTTATCAATATTTATCTTGAGGTCTAAATAGTTGATGCCTCCGTCTTTTTCGGTTTCCATTGTAAATTTTATATTGCCGGGCTGTTTGTTGAGGTACTCCAGTACGAGCTCTTCGTTATTAGTAGTTAAAACGCATATTATCTCATCCACGTATCTAGCATAAAATGACACGCCTAATTTGGGCTTCAGCTCCTGTATGTACTTTTCTTCCAGATTTTGCATGAACACTTCCATAAGAATTGCTGATGTGGGGCTTCCCATTCCAAGACCGTTTGTTTGTCTATATATTTTATTGTTGAATTGAAAATAGTTTTGACGTAAAGTGGTTCTTAGCGTATTTGTGATTTGCATACTTTTCACTTTGTTTTTTGTGTTATGAACTATTGTTGAGCTAACTATGTCCAAAGTCTCCGATAGTGGCATAGATGGGTATAAATCTTTTATGTCAAAAGATACCAATTTGCTGTTACTTGTTAGCTCTACGGTCTCGAGTCTCTCTATTAGTTCTGTTGTGTTAGCTATTGCATATTCGTTCCTTAGCTCCAGAGTATCTATCAATATCGTTTTTAAATATTTGGACAGTTTGTAACATGGTGCCGATTTAAAATTAATGATGGGCCTCATTGGCGTGTCCGGCTTGTGGATTTTTGGTAACGCAACCAGTGGAGGAGCCGAAGGGTTCATTTGGACCAATCTATGTGCCATGTTAGAATCTACTATATTTGTTGCATTTTTTATAGCAACTTTGATTTGTTTTTGGTATTCATCTGTGGGATCCTCTCTTAATCTACGACATTTCATTTCCTCTATGAGATCCTCGGTTTTGGATATATATTGCTCTTTTTCGATTAGCACAGTAGTGTTTCCTTTGTCCGCTTTCGTTGTGACAATATTGTTTTTCCTTAATTTATGCCGTAGATTCTTTATTGTTTTCTCTTCTGTATTCGGTTTTTGTCCTTCCTGTGCTTTCACCTCCTTTTTTATGATTTCCCTGCACATGTGTCTTGCGTGCTCCTGTTCTTCCTGTGGTATCAACGATATTGCGATCTCCGCATCTACAATCGCTTGCTCCGTTTTTCTTACTGTATTCTGGTCCATGATATTGTGCTTCAGGCCCTTTTCGAGAAGTTGTGCCTCTTCCTTGTTAATGGCCACTGTTGTGAGGTTAACGAACTTGTCATGAAACTGGTGAGTGTTTTGGTTTTGGTTACTCTCTCGTCGTCCTGCCAGCTTGTCCAATTTTCGGTTCAGCGACCTGTATTTTTGTTGTAGTTCGTGATCGACCTCTGTCTTAATGCGGTCGAAACATTCCATTAATGCAGTCGTAGGTAGTTGTTCTGCCAATCTTAAATGGATAGATAATAACTCGGCATTTATCTCATCCTTCTTCGAGTATAAGCTTTCCAACTCATATTTTAAAAAATCCTTTTCCGCTTTTCTAACTGTTTTCCTACTAGATTTGGTATTTGCCTTTATTGTTATTTTTGCGAATTTCGGAGTAACATTCAATTCCAGGCATTGTTTGTTGAACCAAATGCTCGCCTTTGCTTTATATATTTTCAGTAGGCGTCGCTTGTAAATTGTTAGTAGTCCGTTCGCGTTCAAGTTAAAAGCCTGACAAGCAATAACTGACTTATCTTGTTTGGTTGATTTTCCGACAGGGTGGATAAATGATGTATATTGGAACGATTTTCCGTCATCCCTTGTCAAATTTGGTTTTGAGACAAACCGGTTTCGGCGTTGTGCCATCATCAGTGTCGATTTTCGTTCTGATCTCTTGTTGTCGTTTGACCTGTATTTATAGTTCGTAGGTATATGAGCAGGTATTGTCAAATTGATGCTTGTGTATATTTAGTTATGTGTATGTGCTGTGTGTTCGTTCAGAACCGAGGGTGGTTTACTAATCGATTTGTGTGGCTGACTGGGGTAGGTAGAAATCTGTGATTTTCGTCGTTTGACCTTCTTTGTCGGTTTTTTGTTTTGGTGTATTAATTGTTTGTGTTTATTTGTTGTTGCGTGTTTGTCTGTTGTACCTGTGTGATTAAGTTGTTTCCTGTAAACAAGTTTTAAAGGCTCGAATATTGTGTCAGGAATTGTGTTTATCTGTTCGTTTATTATTCTACCGTCGAATGTTTTCTGTTTGTAGATTTCCATGTTTTCGAGTACGTTGAGACGTCGGCCCTTTTCTTGTATGTGAAGAACCCAAACTGTTTTATTGATGTTTGCTGGGGAAAATTCATTCTCGACCATGTGATTCGCGAAGTTAGACTCGGGTATAAAGTTTGGATTCCGTATTTTTTTGTTGTAATCTCTAATATGTTCTCTGAACCTCGTTCTTATTTGCCGTCCTGTTTGTCCTATGTAACTATGCTGGCATCCGCAGGTAAGCTTGTATACGCCGTGGCTGCTAAACGGATCCTCTGAGTTAATATTAGTTCTTAGTAATTGTTTTTGTTTTTATCGGCCTATTGATAAATGATTCAAGGTTCGATTCGAGCTCAAGGCCAGAACAATAATTTTTTTCTAATTATTATTATTTTTTAATTTTTCTAAATTTGAAAAATTGTATTTTGTTTTTGGAATAGTAAGTAGAAAATTTTTCAGACAACCTGTCATAGCTGCGCAGATGGATCCATTTCGAAGGGTGCTAAGCCTTCATCATCAGTACGCTTTAGGCATGCTGCGCTAAACATTTAGCTATACAGCGGTGGTTTGTTTGAATGGAAAATTTGCTACTTCTATTCCTTTTTACCAACTATATTTATTCAGTGTTGCGCCATCTGCTGCAAATCACTGATAATGCTGGATTTTTGTTTATTGTCAATTACTTTGTTTGACATTCCCAAGTGCTCATGGTTTATTAACAATTGTTTTTGTTTTTATCGGCCTATTGATAAATGATTCAAGGTTCGATTCGAGCTCAAGGCCAGAACAATAATTTTTTTCTATTTATTGTTATTTTTTAATTTTTCTAAATTTGAAAAGTTGTATTTTGTTTTTGGAATAGTAAGTAGAAAATTTTTCAGACAACCTGCCATAGCTGCGCAGATAGATCCATTCCGAAGGGTGCTAAGCCTTCATCATCAGTACGCTTTAGGCATGCTGCGCTAACCATTTAGCTATACAGCGGTGGTTTGTTTGACTGGCAAATTTGCTACTTCTATTCCTTTTTACCAACTATATTTATTCAGTGTTGCGCCATCTGCTGCAAATCACTGATAATGCTGGATTTTTGTTTATTGTCAATTACTTTGTTTGACATTCCCAAGTGCTCATGGTTTATTAACAATTGTTTTTGTTTTTATCGGCCTATTGCTAAATGATTCAAGGTTCGATTCGAGCTCAAGGCCAGAACAATAATTTTTTTCTAATTATTGTTATTTTTTAATTTTTCTAAATTTGAAAAATTGTATTTTGTTTTTGGAATAGTAAGTAGAAAATTTTTCAGACAGCCTGCCATAGCTGCGCAGATAGATCCATTTCGAAGGGTGCTAAGCCTTCATCATCAGTACGCTTTAGGCATGCTGCGCTAACCATTTAGCTATACAACTATCGGAGACTTTGGACATAGTTAGCTCAACAATAGTTCATAACACAAAAAACAAAATGAAAAGTATGCAAATCACAAATACGCTAAGAACCACTTTACGTCAAAACTATTTTCAATTCAACAATAAAATATATAGACAACCAAACGGTCTTGGAATGGGAAGCCCCACATCAGCAATTCTTATGGAAGTGTTCATGCAAAATCTGGAAGAAAAGTACATACAGGAGCTGAAGTCCAAATTAGGCGTGTCATTTTATGCTCGAAGAGCTCGTACTGGAGTACCTCAACAAAGAGCACGGCAATATAAAATTTACAATGGAAACCGAAAAAGACGGAGGCATCAACTATCTAGACCTCACGATAAATATTGATAAAGAAGCCAAAAGATTTAACTATGACATATATAGAAAGTCAACGGCCACCGACACAATAATACACAATACCTCAAATCACCCTCAACAGCATAAAAATGCAGCATTAAGGCACTTGGTACATAGACTTGAAAGAAAACCTCTTACACAAGAGGCATATAAGAGAGAACTTGAGGTCATATATAATATCGCTGCATACAACGGATATAAAAAACACTAGTAGATAAGCTCAGAAGGACAAATGGAGAACCAAAAAGAAATAATGAAAAGGAAAATAATAGCTGGACGACTATGACATATACTGGAAAAGCAACATATAAATTGGCAAACTTCTTTAAAAAATACAACATTAACACAGCATTCAAAACATCGAACAATCTAGGGCGAAAACTAAGAACTAACATTAACTCAGAGGATCGGTTTAGCAGCCACGGCGTAAACAAGCTTACCTGCGGATGCCAGCATAGTTACATAGGACAAACAGGACGGCAAATAAGAACGAGGTTCAGAGAACATATTAGAGATTACAACAAAAAAATACGGAATCCAAACATTATACCCGAGTATAACTTCGCGAATCACATGGTCGAGAATGAATGTTCCCCAGCAAATATCAATAAAACAGTTAGGGTTCTTCACATACAAGAAAAGGGCCGACGTCTCAACGTACTCGAAAACATGGAAATCTACAAACAGAAAACATTCGACGGTAGAATAATAAACGAACAGATAAACACAATTTCTGACACAATATTCGAGTCTTTAAAACTTGTTTACAGGAAACAACTTAATCACACAGGTACAACAGCCAAACACACAACAACAAATAAACACAAAACAATGAACACACCAAAACAAAAAACCGACAAAGAAGGTCAAACGACTAAAATCACAGATTTCTACCTACCCCAGTCAGCCACACAAATCGATTAGTAAACCACCCTCGGTTCTGAACGAACACACAGCACATACACATAACTAAATATACACAAGCATCAATTTGACAATACCTGCTCATATACCTACGAACTATAAATACAGGACAAACGACAACAACAGATCAGAACGAAAATCGACACTGATGATGGCACAACGCCGAAAACGGTTTGTCTCAAAACCAAATTTGACAAGGGATGACGGAAAATCGTTCCAATATACATCATTTATCCACCCTGTCGGAAAATCAACCAAACAAGATAAGTCAGTTATTGCTTTTCAGGCTTTTAACTTGAACGCGAACGGACTAATAACAATTTACAAGCGACGCCTACTGAAAATATATAAAGCAAAGGCGAGCATTTGGTTCAACAAACAATGCCTGGAATTGAATGTTACTCCGAAATTCGCAAAAATAACAATAAAGGCAAATACCAAATCTAGCAGGAAAACAGTTAGAAAAGCGGAAAAGGATTTTTTAAAATATGAGTTGGAAAGCTTATACTCGAAGAAGGATGATATAAATGCCGAGTTATTATCTATCCATTTAAGATTGGCAGAACAACTACCTACGACTGCATTAATGGAATGTTTCGACCGTATTAAGACAGAGGTCATTCAGGAACTACAACAAAAATACAGGTCGGTGAACCGAAAATTGGACAAGCTGGCAGGACGACGAGAGGGTAACCAAAACCAAAACACTCACCAGTTTCATGACAAGTTCGTTAACCTCACAACAGTGGCCATTACCAAGGAAGAGGCACAACTTCTCGAAAAGGGCCTGAAGCGCAATATCATGGACCAGAATACAGTAAGAAAAACGGAGCAAGCGATTGTAGATGCGGAGATCGCAATATCAATGATACCACAGGAAGAACAGGAGCACGCAAGACACATGTGCAGGGAAATCATAAAAAAGGAGGTGAAAGCACAGGAAGGACAAAAACCGAATACAGAAGAGAAAACAATAAAGAATCTACGGCATAAACTAAGGAAAAACAATATTGTCACAACGAAAGCGGACAAAGGAAACACCACTGTGCTAATCGAAAAAGAGCAATATATATCCAAAACCGAGGATCTCATAGAGGAAATGAAATTTCGTAGAATGAGAGAGGATCCCACAGATGAATACCAAAAACAAATCAAAGTTGCTATAAAAAATGCAACAAATATAGTAGATTCTAACATGGCACATAGATTGGTCCAAATGAACCCTTCGGCTCCTCCACTGGTTGCGCTACCAAAAATCCACAAGCCGGACACGCCAATGAGGCCCATCATTAATTTTAAATCGGCACCATGTTACAAAATGTCCAAATATTTAAAAACGATATTGATAGATACTCTGGAGCTAAGGAACCAATAGCTAACACAACAGAACTAATAGAGAGACTCGAGACCGTAGAGCTAACAAGAAACAGCAAATTGGTATCTTTTGACATAAAAGATTTATACCCATCTATACCACTATCGGAGACTTTGGATATAGTTAGCTCAACAATAGTTCATAACACAAAAAACAAAGTGAAAAGTATGCAAATCACAAATACGCTAAGAACCACTTTACGTCAAAACTATTTTCAATTCAACAATAAAATATATAGACAAACAAACGGTCTTGGAATGGGAAGCCCCACATCAGCAATTCTTATGGAAGTGTTCATGCAAAATCTGGAATAAAGGTACATATAAGAGCTGAAGTCCAAATTAGGCGTGTCATTTTATGCTAGATACGTGGATGACATAATATGCGTTTTAACTACTAATAACGAAGAGCTCGTACTGGGATTCAAGGGGTTGTGTAGCGCAATATATAGCATTTCCAACCCAATTGTCAACCTCACCTTCGAGCGGCGAATCCCGTTTCACTAACAGACGAGGCTCTGGCGACCCCAAGCTCCTCAGGGAACTTGGGGGTGGGGAGGGAGGGATGGCCTGAAGGTTTAATGTGGCCATATAAATCGTCCCCGAGATGGTCGGGCCAGCACCTTAATGGTGCTGTTACCGGAGCGTATCGGATCTGTATCCGACAAAGGACCATCACATCGATAACACTCCCCAAAGCCTTCGGGGTGTAACCTAATCGCTACAACAACAACAACAACAAGAGCTCGTACTGGAGTACCTCAACAAACAGCACGGCAATATAAAATTTACAATGGAAACCGAAAAAGACGAAGGCATCAACTATCTAGACCTCACGATGAATATTGATAAAGAAGCCAAAAGATTTAACTATGACATATATAGAAAGTCAACGGCCACCGACACAATAATACACAATACCTCAAATCACCCTCAACAGCATAAAAATGCAGCATTAAGGCACTTGGTACATAGACTTGAAAGAACACCTCTTACACAAGAGGCATATAAGAGAGAACTTGAGGTCATATATAATATCGCTGCAAACAACGGATTTAAAAAAGCACTAGTAGATAAGCTCAGAAGGACAAATGGAGAACCAAAAAGAAATAATGAAAAGGAAAATAATAGCTGGACGACTATGACATATACTGGAAAAGCAACATATAAATTGGCAAACTTCTTTAAAAAATACAACATTAACACAGCATTCAAAACATCGAACAATCTTGGGCGAAAACTAAGAACCAACATTAACTCAGAGGATCCGTTTAGCAGCCACGGCGTATACAAGGTTACCTGCGGATGCCAGCATTGTTACATAGGACAAACAGGACGGCAAATAAGAAGGAGGTTCAGAGAACATATTAGAGATTACAACAAAAAAATACGGAATCCAAACATTATACCCGAGTCTAACTTCGCGAATCACATGGTCGAGAATGAATGTTCCCCAGCAAACATCAATAAAACAGTTAGGGTTCTTCACATACAAGAAGAGGGCCGACGTCTCAACGTACTCGAAAACATGGAAATCTACAAACAGAAAACATTCGACGGTAGAATAATAAACGAACAGATAAACACAATTCCTGACACAATATTCGAGCCTTTAAAACTTGTTTACAAGAAACAACTTAATCACACAGTTACAACAGATAAACACACAACAACAAATAAACACAAAACAATTAACACACCAAAACAAAAACCGACAAAGAAGGTCAAACGACTAAAATCACAGATTTCTACCTACCCCAGCCAGCCACACAAATCGATTAGTAAACCACCCTCGGTTCTGAACGAACACACAGCACATACACATAACTAAATATACACAAGCATCAATTTGACAATACCTGTTCATATACCTACGAACTATAAATACAGGACAAACGACAACAACAGATCAGAAAGAAAATCGACACTGATGATGGCACAACGCCGAAACCGGTTTGTCTCAAAACCAAATTTGACAAGGGATGACGGAAAATCGTTCCAATATACACCGTTACCTTTCCTCCTCGAACAATTTTGAGAACCTGATGAAATCTACCAAGTCCTTGACGTCACGCTCAACAACCTGGCTCAGATTATCAAGAAATGGAGCTCCCAGAAAGCGCTGCCGTGCTCCGTTTAGTGCTGGGCAGTTGCAAATGATTTGAACAACCGTTTCTTCCTCCGCATCCTTTTTACAACTCCTACAGCAACGACAATAAGGCGCTGCTAACCTTTCTGCATGCCTACCTATGAGGCAATGACCCGTTAGTGCCCCACAAGTGTGGAAATTGTATCCCTTCTTAGGTTTTACACGTGACTGGATCTTTTAGGATCCCGTTTAGGTCAGGTTTCTTTTGATGTTCGACACCTCGGTGTTTGTAGCCACCTTTCGTCGGCTTGAGGGTAGATGTGCTCTTTTAGCAATAGCTTGCATGTGGACATGGGCATACCTAAGCGTTCTTGTCCAGGAAGAACCTGCCTGGTTGTAGCCTGCCTAGCGAGTTCATCTGCAATGCATTTTCCCTCGATATCCCTATGTACAGGGACCCATGTGAGGTGTACACGGTTCTGTTGAGCCATCTCTTGAAGAGATCGGCGACAGTTTAGTGCTAGTTCAGAATTGAACGAGGGGGAGCCAGGAGATTTTTCTTTGCCGACATTGTATGTCCCTATCCTAGCTGCGGCTTCCATTATGGCTGCAACTTCTGCCTGGAATACACTGCAGTGGTATGGTAGTCTGAATGAGAGCTGGAGGTCAAGGTCCCTTGAGTATACTCCACCACCAACTCTACCGTTTAGCTTGGAGCCGTATGTGTATAGGGAAATGCTGCTGCTCATAGCAAGGCACTTATCCGACTCCGTCCAGGCATCCCTGCTGGGTATGTTTATCTCAAAGTTGGTTTCCGCAACTGTTGTGGTCGCACAGCGACCCATGCTAGGAGGAAGAAAACTGTATTTGTTTAGTATACTTGATTGTCCTGTGGTTTTGTTGTTCCAACACGACAACTCCCTTAGACGCAGGGCTGACGTTGCCGCTGCTGGATGTCAAGAATGACCCGAAGAGCTTCACTAAGTGTTGTTCTTAGAGCCCCGCTTATGCTAATCATGCTGGATCTGTGGACTTTACCCAACAAGTTTAGGTTTGACGCCTTGCTCAAGGCTGGCCACCGAACGACTACCCCATACAGCAGTATTGGTCTGATAATCGCGGTATACATCCATCTGCATATGTTGGGGGTGAGTCCCCATTTTTTGACAATGGCTCTTTTACACGTATATAATTCAATTTACGCTTCCTTTTGTCGCTGAATAACGTTGCCCTTCCAGTTCAGTGTCTAAAACTACGCCTAGAAATGTGGCTTTATGTGCCAGGCATAGGCGCACCCCATTTAGTTCTGGTAGGTTTAACGATGCTATTTTGTATCGTTTGGTATATAAGACAAGCTAAACTTTATCTCAATTGACGCTGAGTCCACATCGGGAAGCCCACAGGGAAACCTCTCGCAATGCTACCTGCATCAAGTCGCATAAAGTTTGAGAGAAATTGACTCTGTAGACAAATGCCAGGTGTTCAGCATATGCCGCAACCTTCCCACTCCCCCATATAGTATCTCTTTATAGCGAGTTTACCGTTGAGTTCCATAGTAGAGGGGAAAGGACACCACCCTGGGGCGTACCCCTTGCGACAAATCGCGTTAAATCAACCTTCCCCAGTGAGGAAAGCACTTACCTTCCCCTGAGCAGTTGATCAATCAGTCCCACTAGGGGTATATTTACGTCCAAACAAGTTATTGTTAACGGCGTCTGGACTTATATTGTTGAATGCTCCTTCAATGTCTAGGAAGGCCAAAAGACAATAATCCTTTTCAAACAAGGATGTTTCTATAGTAGATACTAGGCTGTGTAGCGCAGTCTTCGCAAATTTGCCTTTGGTGTACGTGTGTTGATAGCCAGAAATGAGCTTCCTATCAATGCTTGTAGTGATAAAATCGATAAATATTCTATCTAGGGTCTTGAGTACGAGGGATGAAAGACCGATAGGTCTGTAGTCCTTCGGCTCGTAGTGAGAGGCTTTGCCTGCCTTAGGAACGAATATGACCGTGGCGCTCTTCCATGCACACGGCATATAGTTCAGAGCCAAACAAGCGGTATATATGTGCCGCAGCCAGCTGGCCGATAACTCCAGAGAGTAGATATGTCAAACTTTTGGCTTCCCACCTCACCCTCTCCTCAGTGATGGGTATATTTACAGCTTGGTTTGCTGTAAGTACTTCCGGTGCGTTGGTCATATTTCCCGGGAAATGTGTGTCCAGGAGCAGCTCTAGGGTTTCCCCTTCTGTGCTGGCCCAGGTACCATTCGGTCTCCACAGAAAGCTAATAGCTGTTTGCGCCTTAGAAAGCGCGCACCGTAGCTTTGATGTGTCAACGAAGCTTTCGACTCCATTGCAGAAATTTCTCCATGAAGTTCTCTTCGCTTGTCTCAGGAATTTTTTGTAGGTCCTTAGTTTGTCCTTGTATTCTAGTCATTGTGACCCGTTATCAAGGAATTTGGCTTTGTTAAACTGTTCTCTACAGGATTTACGAAGTAGGTCCAAATCATGGGAACACCAGTGAGGTTTACGCTTACCGCGTGATTTTGGCATTGGACAAGCCTGTTCTAAGGCATTTGAGAATGCCGACGTGAAGGTTTCTACCAGACCCTCTAGCTCCTCCGTTGATGAGGGGCTTTGTGGGGACAGTGCTGGTAGTTCTCTTGCCAACAGCTCATTATGTAGTTCCCAGTTTGTAACGCTGTAACGTCAATATTGTTATAATAAGGTAAGAGAAACCAGGCTTTCGGCGTCGGAGATTTCCGCTTCCACTTCGGGTGCCTCAATGTCCGTGTCCAAAGAGGCACTCGAAAGGGATGCGCGCTGTGCGTCCCCGCGGTATACGTGAATTACGACGTCGCCGAGGCCGTAAAACACTCTTCCTTTGCTCTGTCTAAGGGGCTCGAGAGCTTCCTTATTCAGGGATAACACCGCCTGTCTCCTAGGTCCTACAGCGTCCTCGATTTGGAAGCCACTCCAGTCCTGCGTTGAGAGAGCCAGGTTCATCAGTTGCAGCATCCAGAGAACTCTCTCAGTTTCTGCTGGAACTGCTGGAACCCATGCCCTGGCCTTTGTCCGGGCCGGAATGTCCTTCCAGCCAACGACCTCAATAATCGCCCCGGGATAGACTTGTCCCAGCTTTGCGGCTGCTGCCTTGTACAGCGCAACAGACCTTGCGTCCTCGCAAGCGAGTACCTTGTTTTTGCCCTGGTACCACCCTGCATCAGAATCTCTCGGCGGACTACCCGGAGACTCCATCAGCACGTAGAGAACGGCGTTAAAGATTTCATTCCGGACGTACGGCCACTGGTCTTTAGGGATTGCACCACGGTCATTCCCTCGGTCCAGGATCCCTATAAGGATCTGACCCTTGGCTACCTCGGCAAAGCTGGTTTTGGCTACCGCGGGGTGATTCTGATGCCTTTTCGGCGGTGGTTTAATATCATCGTCGGACCTTTGACGCTTGTATGGGGTTTCGCTTTCTACATTTGCTGGAAGAGAACCCCGAAAATTCGGCAGTAGAGCTCGCGCCCTTTCCACCGAATTCCTTGCGTTCTCTGACAGCGTTTCCAGCGGAACGCCCTCATACCCTGACAGGACTTTTGCAGCCCTTCCCTTGTTCCTGTGGAACATTCGCTTATGGGACTCTTCTTGAGAAGGGGTCCGAACCGTAGTTGCCCTCGCGGTCGTACCCCCGGATGATGTCTTCTTTATGGCTCCTTTCTCCTTTGGCATAGTGGGAAAAAATGTTGCCGTTCCGGTGCTTGGTCGGTGTCCTGCAACAGCAGGCGCGTCAAGGTTCGCCGTTGCCAGCGCAACTCCCTTCGCCGCTACACTAGTGTCGACCCCCACCAAGTCGCTCTTCCCTATAGCATTGGTAGCCCTCCCTAGTTCACTAGGGCGTATGGATACTTTTGGTGTAGTCCTTCTCCCTGTGGAGGAGGACGAAGATTTTTTTTTTATTCATCTTCTTCTTACGACCCTTTGCTAGACGAGGGCAGCTAGGGTCAACTTATTGAAAAGGGGGAAAAGTGTCGTCAGCCGCAGCAGAGCCCCTTACCGCGGTAAGACCATTTCTACTCTCTGAGGCGGCCCGGTGTCAGAGAGGCTCTGTACAAATACAGCCAGATTAACCACCCGGCTGCAAACCATCCAATGGGCATGGTGCCGCATAACACCCTGGATTGGGAAGGGCAGATCTTGGTCATCGCTCACCATAGGACTAAGCCACCACAGTCATGCAAATCCATATGAACCTGCATCCTATTCGGTGGCATAGTTCCGTGGTCAGCGACTAAGCCCTGCATCGCGGCAAAATATCTATCCTTTGCTTAGTTTAGCCGCTGCTGTTCTTTGCGTGGCCTTCTGCCACCAAACTAGGGAAGCGTAGGTGACTATTGGCCTTACAACAGTATTAAATGTCCAATATACCATTTTTGGACAAATCCCCCATATTTTGCCGTAGAGACGAGTACAGGCGGAGAAAGCTCTTGTTGCCTTGTTAAGGAGAGCATCCAAATGAGTATCTCGAATCAATACAAAAACAATTTTTACTATTTGCCTTAAGAAATTTTCAATGGGAATCTTTATATAATCTTCCACCTTATACTAATCGATTAAGGCTTATCAATCTTCCAACTCTTGCTAGTCGAAGGGAAATGCTTGGTGTAATATTTATGACAAAACTTTTACACGGATCAATTTCAAGCCCATTCGTTCTGAATGAAGTGAGGTTTTGTGTTCACTCTCGGACTTCGAGACACTTCAAACCTCTCCTGCTGAAACAATGTAGAAAGAATTTCGAACTAAATGAACCTTTTCGGTGTTTATGCCAAGATTATTACTCTCACTCAAACACATTTGATAGCTCGGACTCCCTTTTTTCTATAAAAAAGACTGTTCTCACCACTCTTAATATTTAATGTATAAAACGATTGCTTCTGTTCTCTTTAAGCATTACGCTTGGCTGATGATATCTCTTTTGTAGCTAAGCAGTCTGAGATCTCGACACTTGACAAACCGCTGCCCATCAAATCGATCGCGTGAACAGGATTAGCATGGTTTCATTGGGCCACTTGAGGGCAGCGCGCTGCCACAACGTCCATTAAAAAAAAAAACAAAAAAAAGATTTCACCTGATGATGCCAACCAGCTCCCACTCAGGGATCTTCTTCCGCAAACGGAATGTCATGTTGTGGACTGCGGCATAAAAGTCGTTGAAAGCTTCCGCGGGCAGTTGTTTCCTCTCCATGATTTCACGGATTATTTCATAGTCGGACTCAGCGGACTTGAAGTGGCTCAGAAGCTCGGCCTTCAGCTTGTAGTCTCGCACGAAATATTTAACACGTTTTATGCTTAACTAAGTTATATTTATTTTGTGATAACATTAGGAGAAATGTAAATTTTATGAATTCAATATCTCAACGCGCACTTGTCGGTCTGACGAAAACGAATAGAATAAGAACGATAAAGTGCGAAGAAAAAGAATAAAAGCAATGTCATGTCATAGTGCTGTATTTTCGAAGTACTATTTTTTTTATACTTATTTGCTGAGCATGTTAGGCTGAGTGCGCCACATCACTCCCTCCTTAACGGAAAGCGAAATTTAACTTTACGTCCGGATCGTGTTCGATACTCTTCGGGTGCCGGTAGTGACGGCGGTGTCTCATTTTCCTTGATAACATATGCGGCTTTCAATCGATCGATGCTGACGTTCACATGTTTGCCATGAACATTGACTTTAAAATACTTTTCGTATCGTTTTTATACTGGAAATGGGCCTTCACATGGTGGTTGAAGTGGTCGACGAACAGAATCTGTTCTTATAAAAACGTCTGAAGTAGTAGTCAAATCAGTCTCGTTTCCGAAGGCCTCAGCTGACGCATTTTGCAACGAAGGTGGTTTGTAAACTCATGTTAGAAGTGGAAGTCATCTCAATGCTTCCCTGAGATGGTTGCAAAAATTCTCCTGGTAGACGAAGAGAGTCTCCATAGACCATCTCAGCCGGTGTAGATTTTAAATCTTCTTTGTATGTCGATCGATAACCTAGTAGGATTATGGGCAAAACATTGACTCATTTTTCCGTCTGGTGAGATTTGATGCTTGCCTTTAGTGTTCTGTGGCAACGTTCTATTATGCCGTTTGCTATTGGATGGTGCGCCGTGATTCTTTGATGTTGTATTCCCAAAATATTGTTGAGTTAACGGAATAAGGAAGATTCGAATTGCCGCCCTTGATCCGTAGTGATTCGGAGGGGAACACCACATCTGCTGATCCAATTCGAATAAAATGTATGGGCTATAGATTCAGCCGAAATATTTTCAATAGGATACGCTTCTACCCATCTCGTATAACGATCGATGCACGTAAGGCAATAACGGAATCCTCTGCAAGGTGGTAAAGGTCCGACTATGTCGATGTTAACATGTTCGAAACGCTAATTTGCAAGTGTGTACGTAGATAATGGGGCTTTGTTATGTCGAAATACTTTTGATTTTTGGCATGCGATGTACGCTTTGGTCCAGTGGAGGCAGTTTTTTCTGAGGTTAGGCCATATGAACTTTTCCGCGATGATGGTGATGGTTTTAGCCGCTCCGCTATGACATATGTTATGCATCGACAAAAAACCTATTTTGCGAAATGGCTGGGTTAGAAATGGTCGAATCTTACCTGTGCTAACGTCGCAATAAATTTCGGTATTTACATCAAATAATGAAAATGGCTTAAGGACTAACCCTGACGAATTATTGTGCAGTAGTTTCTGTAGCTCTTCATCGTTACGTTGACTTTCTGCCAATTTATGATAATCAATGTGACTATTGACATGTACTGCTTCAATGCGTGATAAGGCATCGGCGACGACGTTATCTTGTCCTGGAAGATACGAATATCTGTAGTAAATTGGCTTAAAAAATCGAGGTATCGTATTTGTCTTGGCGATGGTTTTTCCAGCTTTTGCTGGAATACGAACTGGAGCGGCTTACGATCCGTGAATGAACAAAAACTTTGACCTTCAAGCATATGTCGAAAAGATTTGACTGCTTTGTACGCGCCTAATAATTCACGGTGCTTCAGAAAGCTCTTTTTTGCACTGCTCAAAAGCACTAAGTGCGGTTTTATTCCATATAATTTTCGTAGTGTCATTTTTTCTGTTGCCTTTTATTAGCCCAGAAAGTATACCTTGACTTACTGCTGCCTTTGGCAAAAAACGTCGAAAGTAATTGAGCATACCCAAAAATCGCCTAAGATCGCAGATTTGTTTAGGTTACTCAAACTCACTGATAGCCTTCACTCTCTCAGCTGGTGGCGTAACTCCGTCTTTGTTGACAAAGTAACCCAAAAATAATATTTCTAGCTTGCCCCAAATGCATTTAGATGGATTTATTATAACATTATACTCACGCAATCTTTTAAGTACGGTGCAAAGGTGCTGCCGATGCTGATCTTCGTCTTTAGATGCAACTAAGATGTCGTCTAAGTAAGCCCATGCAAAATCCAAGTCTCTTAGTATGTGGTGCATAGCACATGAAAACAAATTCGAATAACCCAAAAGTTGTCGTGATCGCCGTTTTGGGAATGTCTGCTGGCTACACTGGCAGTTGATGGTATGCACGGCGTAAGACTATTGTCGAAAAAATAGTGCTACCGTGCAAGTTGTGCGTGAAATCGTGCAGATGCGGACCCGGGTAACGATCAGGCTCTATTATACTGTTTAACCGCCTAAAGTCTCCACACGGCCTCCACTCGCCATTCTTCTTTCGCACCATATGGAGCGGACTGGACCAGGGACTTCTTGATGGGCGACAAATACCAGCGTACCTGAGCGATTGGATTTCAGCTTTAACAGCCTTAAGTTATCCGGCGCTAAACGTCGAGGTTTCGAAAACACTGGAGGTCCTTTAGTTACAATATGATGCGTAAATTCGTGTTTTATTTTCATAGGCGTTATATTTCTTTAAGTCCAAGGTGTTGAAATGAAAATATCTAGCATCAATACTGCGGGCCAGTTTTTTCTCAACGGAATATCATAGAGAGTAAAATTTTGCGTATGTGCTTTTCCTTGCGTGCAAAAATGTGCTCAAGAATAATTTTTTTGCACCGTTTTTGTAACAATTTTAAAAATAGAAATTTATTTCACAGAAATAAAATATGCGCTCTTAAAAAGTTTTTAATTACAAGCAAATTGGTGTTTTAATTGTCGGTAAAAGTCTAGTTGAGGGGTCGACTGGTAATACGCTACCATTTTAAATTCTCGAATAAAGAAATTTTTGTTAACTAGATTAGTGGAAGTGTTGTTTTTTAGTAAAACACAAACTACTTCTTTTTATTCCTTTCATGAAAATGAAATGGTATATTAACTTTGGCACGAATCTCAAAATTGTAAGTCATTAAACGAAAATAAATAGACCCAGCATTAAGTATACCGAGATAATCAGGATGAAGAGCTGAGTTGATTTTGCCATGCCCGTCTGTCCGTCTGTCTGTTTGTATGCAAACTAGTCCTTCAATTTTTGAGATATCTTGATAAAATTTGGTGGGCAGGTGTATTTGGGTGTCCGATTAGACATTTGTCGGAACAGGCCGGATAGGACCACTATAGCATATATCCTCCATACAACCGATTTTTCAGAAAAAGAAGATTTTTGCCATATATTCCTCAATTTATCAGATTGAAGCTTCAAACTTCACCATATACTTTCGTATATTGCATATATTGTTGTCTGAACAAATGGATGAGATCGGTCGTATATATAGTATATATCCCCACACCCGATTGTTCAGATAAGAAACTTTTCGTAATTACTGCCCTATTTTAAGAGCTAGAGGCTTCAAATTTCAACGAATGCTTTGTTGCGTGAAAAAATCATAAAGATCGGTGGTATATATAGTATATATATAGCATATATATATATTTTCGCAATTTCAGCCCCATTTTAACAGCTAGAAGCTTCAAATCAATTATTATTATTATTATTATTGATAGGTTTGGAAGCACTGCGACATTTGTGCATATATATTGTGCAAGACCTCTAAGCCTAATTTTGTATCTGGAGGCTCTTGATGTATCTAAGTACCTCTTAAGGCTTTTTACTCCATATCACATAGGGATTAAGAGTCCCACCACCTAGATGGGATAGTCTCTGCCTAGCTAGAGCGACGCATTTGCAGAGAATGTGGACCGGCGTTCCATCATCCAGCTCACATAAACGACAAATTTGGGTATCAGATAGATTTAATTTACTTAGCTGATATCGTAGACCGCAGTATCCCATGTAGTTCCCAGTAAAAGTTCTTAGGTCCTCCCTGCTTAGGTTAATGAGTTTGACTGATATTTTCGTTGCTGGAAGTATAAACAGTTTGGCCTGCCTTTGTCCTGGGCAATCAACCCAGTGACGTCTGAATTGTTTAGTTTCCCAATTACTTATAGTTTCCCTGGTGTGTGCTTTTGTTAGTCCACAAAAGGGCTCTGGACCATAGAATGCTGATGTAGCACCGTGTTTTGTTAGGTAATCTGCATGTTCATTACCTTCATGTCTCTGATGTCCGGGAACCCATCCCAACAAAACCTTGTTTTTGGCTCCCAGGGCATTAAGGATTTCAGTGTATTCATCCACTAGCTTAGATATAACTGTGTAGGATTGCAAGGCACGCAGTGCCGCCTGGCTGTCCGACATAATGTAGATGCTCTTCGATGTTGAGCCTCTCCGCAGACATTCTCTACCACATACCTCTATTGCATGAATTTCTGAAATATGGTGGCGTAGCATCCCATTGGTATCGATTTTTGAAGTTTGGCCCATAGATGCCAGCTCCCGTTCTTCCGTCATCGAATTTCGATCCATCCGTGTACCAGACCTCTGGGTCAGGGTCGCTATAAGGATTCATTATTTCCCAGTGGGTCCTGTCCACAATGGATACTTCAAAGTTCCCTGATTTTCTGAGCTTAGGGGACATTACGTCACGCAGTTGTAATGAGGGATTCCCTATGAATTTTCTTATTACTTTCATATGCCCTATCATATTTCCTTCCTTCAAATCAGAAATATTTAGAAGTCTTAATGCACCTAGTGTTGCCTCTTTCTCTATCAGAATTTGGAAAGGAGGTATTCCCACTAAAGCACTAAGTGCGTCAGCAGGGGCCGTTCTCATTGCACCCGTTATGCCAACGCAAACTAATCGATGCAGTTTGCTTAGTTTAGCTGTTGCCCTTCTTTGCGTCGCCTTCTGCCACCAAACTGAGGAAGCGTAGATGACTATTGGCCTTACAACAGTATTAAATGTCCAATATACCATTTTTAGACAAATCCCCCATATTTTGCCGTAGAGACGAGTACAGGCGAAGAAAGCTCTTGTTGCCTTGTTTAGGATAGCATCCAAATGAATATCTCGAATCAATACAAAAACAATTTTTACTATTTGCTTTAAGAAATTTTCAATGGGAATCTATATATAATCTTCCACCTTATACTAATCGATTAAGGCTTATCAATCTTCCAACTCTTGCTAGTCGAAGGGAAATGCTTGGTGTAATATTTATGACAAAACTTTTACATGGATCAATTTCAAGCCCATTCCTTCTGAATGAAGTGAGCCTTTGTGTTCCCTCTCGGACTTCGAGACACTTCAAACATCTCCTGCTGAAAAAATGTAGAACGAATTTCGAACTAAATGAACCTTTTCGGTGTTTATGCCAAGATTATAACTCTCACTCTAACACATTTGATTGTTCGGACTCCCTTTTTTCTATAAAAGACTGTTCTCACCACTCTTAATAATTAGTGTATAAAACGATTGCTTCTGTTCTCTTTAAACATTACGCTTGGCTGATGTTATCTTTTCTGTAGCTGAGCAGTCTCAGATCTCGACACTTGACAAGCCGCTGCCCATCAAATCGATCGCGTGAACAGGATTCGCCTGGTTTCATTGGGCCACTTGAGAGCAGCGCGCTGCCACAACGTCCACTAAAAAAAAAACAAAAAGAAAAGCTCAGGGATCCTCTTCCGCAAACGGAATGTCATGTTGTAGACTGCGGCATAAAAGACGCCGAAAGCTTCCGCGGGCAGTTGTTTCCTCTCCATGATTTCACGGATTATTTCATAGTCGGACCCAGCGGACTTGAAGTGGCTCAGCAGCTCGGCCTTCAGCTCGTGGTAGTCGAAGTCGGGCTCATCCGCGTGGACCTCGAGGACTTGCCAATACCACTTCATGGCACCGGAACCCACACTATGAATGTCCGTGAAAAGCGGGTAGTACGAAATATTATGCTGCTCGCGCATCCTCTCCACTCGAAAGACGAAGCTTTCGACGCTTATACCTTTACCGGTCCCATCGAGTTTTATGTGCCACTTTTCAAGGTCGAGCTTCTTCCACCTGGGAGGATTTCTCATCTTTACCTTGGCATATTATGAGATTTTCCTCAAATGTATTAGAATCGACTATTAAAACGTTATTTCTGCTTAAAGCGTCGACATGCTGCATTCGTGCACCTGTCCTATGTTCCAATACATAATCCAAATTCTGCAACTCTAGAGCCCACCGTGCAATCCTAGGGTTAATTCCTTTTTTATTTAGGGTCAGAGTTAAAGAATTACAATCTGTAACTATTTTAAAATGTAAGCCTTGTAAGTAAATTCTAAATCTTTTAAGAGCATAAACTATGGCCAATGTCTCAAGTTCAAAACTGTGATACTTCGTTTCCGCTTCTGTTGTTCTCTTTGAAAAGTAAAAAATCGGATGCCATTTTTTATCCGAGTTTTTCTGCAATAATATTGCACCAAACCCTAATATACTTGCATCGCAATGCAATTCCGTTTCGTTGTTCATATCATACATTTCTAAAGTTGGTGCTTCTAATAATTTGTCTTTTAAGGTTTCGAAACATTTTAGTTCATCCGGCCCGAACTTAAATTTCCTATCTTTTTTGGTTAAATCATAAAGTGGTTTTGCTACAATAGAAAAATATTTTATGAAACGTCGAAAATAGGAACATAGTCCAAGGAAACTTTGAACTGATTGTAGCTTAGAGGGGACTGGAAAATTTTTTATCGCTGCTAAACCTTTTTCATCTGCACTTATTCCTTCTTTCGTAACAGTGTAACCTAAATATTTAATAGTTGACTGTAAAAACTTACACTTATCTATTCTTATTTCCAAATTGTTTTCTACTAATTTTTTAAAAACTTCACGTAAAATATCAAAACGCTCACTTAAAGTTTCTGTCGCAATCATTATATCATCTAGATATATTATAACTTCTTGTTCTCTAATCATGTCTGAAAATATTTTGTTAACAAATCTTTGGAATACAGACGGTGCATTCCTAAGTCCAAACGGCATTCTCAAAAATTCCAATTGTCCAAGGGGAGTGACAAATGATGTATATTTTATGGAATCTGGATGCATAAAAACGTGAAAAAACCCATTCTTTAGTCTAATTTAGTAAAAAGTTTTTTGTTTGCTAATCTATCAAGTAAGTCGTCGATTAGCGGAATCGGGTAATTATCTTTTGCTGTGTATTTGTTAAGTGTGCGAAAATCTACGCACATTCTCAAATCACCCGTTTTTTTCGTCACAAGAACAATCGGCGAAGCGTATTCAGAATCACTTGGTCTAATGTAATTCTTCCTAAGATACTCGTCTAACAAAATTCGTAACTTATTTTTCTCGGTATATGATAACCGCCTAGGTGGACAACTGAATGGCTTAACTTTTTCCAAAATTAATTTCATTTCAAACTTCAATTTTGGTTCGACACTCTTACTAGAGCTCAAATAAAACTTATCGAATAAATCATTTAGAAAGCGCCTATCTGCTTGCTTAATATCATCGCCCATTTTCAGATCAGAATCATTAACATTTTCTAGTGTACAGAGGTTATGGTTACCTTGTTCATTTAAAAACCTATATGTTTCGTCGGCCTTTGATATGTGCGCATTTTCATCAAATATTTAAATTTTACTTTTTTCCCCACAATATGATGTAATATTTTCAATTTCATTTTCTTCTTCGCTTTTGTACAAACTTTTGATTTCTTCTCTTTCAGAAAATATATTATGATTTAAAATTTTCATTTTCTTTTCATCTTCTCTAACTAATTTATACTTACACATATCTAAAAAAATTTCTTCCTAGAATAGCATTATAAGACACAGTTTTATCGCCAACGACAATGAATTGAATGTGAAACATTTTATTATCCAATATAATATTACATACAGTTTTACCTAATGTGAGAATTGGTGTATTATTAATACCAAAATAAAAAGAATTTTCCAAATTTTCAATTTTTATATTATGTGGCAAACACGACCTTTTTAACTAGACTAACTGGACTTCCTGTGTCTATAATGCATTCTAGAGAGATAGAAATATACTTACTACCTGTGTAAAAACTAAAATAAAAAAATCTTACGTAACCATTTCTTGGTGCAGTTTTCCGATCCGGACACTGTAAAACACGGTGTGATGTACTGCCACAAGCATAGCACGCTCTTTACCATGTCAATTGGTGGATTTACAGATCGGGGTGCACTTGAATGGGATGACGTAATCTGCGAGTTATTATCTTTGAGCTCCATCTGTGCCGTTTTCTTCAACAACTCGTTCTCTCTGCATAGCAGCTCCTTTTCACGTTGTATCACAGCTATTTCGCGTTGAAGTAGTGTGATATGTCGTATATATTCTGGCTCGCCTTCCGTTACCATCTGAAGCGCATTTTCGTCGTCCATGCTTTCGTGGTCGTTTTCTTTCTGCAACGGATCTGGGGAGTTACTGAATACACCCCCTGGACATTCGCCACGTTCTTTCGGTGGCACGCTATTTAGGCGACAGATAAGTGAAGCTTTGGTACCACTTGTTGGTAAACCAAGTTGCCGCAACCATTCACGTAACTGTGTACCATTATAATCATTCACCGACAACATTGTTTCTTTCAGTTCTTTAATATCTTATATTTCTTACTTCTTACTTTCACGCACTTTTCGTTCTTACTTTTTTTCACACTTTTATTTCGTACCTTTAATTGTCTTTCACATTAATTTATCAATATTCTTGGAAAAATAAAAAAAAATTCGAGTATTTTTTTCCACAAACGCGGCGTGCAACCCCACTTCTGAAATATAAAAATGAAACGAAGTGTCTTAGTTGACAGTCAAATAAAATCTGAATCTTTATTTTCAAATTCGGTTTTTAGTTGCCTGCGTCGTAACGATAATATTTCTCTCTATGTATTTCATGCAACATTTTGTTGCTTGCAAAATCTTCGTTCAACCGTCTATACATATGTGTTATATTATGACTCGCTCGGTGATACGAAATCTTGTGTACATTTATATTTATATGCGCAAGTGTGTGTTACTTATCTTCTTACGACTAGGAAAGGGAAACATTTGTGAGTGTATATATATAATAAGTTCGGTAATTCTTATGAGCATGCTTAGTCGTACATGTGAGCGCAACTTATATTCTTACATACTAGAGAGAACGAGCATTTTATTGTCTATGGCGCGTCGTTTGCGCTTTTATATATTTATATACAATTTTATATACATTGTTTACATGAGCATGAAAAGGAACGAACATGCTATCGTTTTTCTTAAATATATGTTGTGGAGCGGCACTTGCGCTTTTATATACATATATGGTCTGAAATGGAGGGATTGGTGTGTAGGTATACATATTCATAGCTAACGGATAACTGTAATTATGTTTGCATACTAAGGCAAGTATGAACTTGCGCACATAGAAACGGCGCATGCCAAATTGGCTAATGCAATAACCCATGACGCCAATATATGTATTTACAAAGTACAGCTGACCACAAATAAAGTACACGCCGGTATGGCAGAACTTTACTATACAGTATGCGCTGCCATACAACGGACACTGCTATATCTTGTGTCTTAGAGCACTTACATAATTTGTCCAAAGATGGCACGCTTTTGTGCAAGAAAGTAAATATCCAAATTTGGAGAGATTGTTGGATTTACAAAAAACTTTTTCTATTAATTATAGACAAATAGATTAATATTTGTTAACAAAAATAGGCCTATGCACTGCGGCTGATCTATACGAATCGATTAATATCACTTTTATATGATTTTACGTATGCTAACTATGCGAAACCGCCTGTCAATTGTTTGTATGGAAATTTTGTTAGCGTATTAATATATAGATAGTGGGTAATATACTGCCTACACAATATGCCTGCCATGATGCCGGTTGCCGTTTTGCCCTAAAATCAAAAATGTTTTTGGAACGTTCTTTTTCATTTAATATACAACGTGAAATTTTCCGATTCAGTTAAGTTGCATTTAAATAATAATAACCTAAGTTGAAATAAAAGAATATATAATAAAATAAAATAAGAAATAAAATAAATTAGCATAAAAAACAATATAAAAAATTTAATGTTATATTTTTGTAACTTTTTTTTTTGTTTAGTATAGGACGTACTTTATCTAAAATGAGGATTAAATCTGCAAATGCAAAAACATTTTTGGGCAAATTTGCCATTAATTGTTATAAATAAATTAGTTAGTTTCAACAAAAGTTAACTCATTATTTGCTATTTCATGTGTTTTTGTAAACACCTAAAATAAAAAACAAAGAATATGTTAAATAAAGACTTGTGTATTTACGTGTAAGTGAAATTTGCCACAAAAAATGGGCAGGCCAAAAATTAATTCTATTTAAGATTTTTTGGTACGCTACAAATTATTTTGGAACAATTATTTAGGATTTTGGTAGAGGGTATTATAGGTAAGTGCCAACAATGGGAAACCATGTTTTAATCTTTCACCGTGTAGCGCGTTCGCTTATGTAGGTTTGTGGCTTAGAGCACTTATATAATTTGTCCAAAGATGGCACGCTTTTGTGCAAGAAAGTAAATATCCAAATTTGGAGAGATTGTTGGATTTACAAAAAACTTTTTCTATTAATTATAGACAAATAGAGTAATATTTATTAACAAAAATAGGCCTATGCACTGCGGCTGATCTATACGAATCGATTAATATCACTGTTATATGATTTTACGTATGCTAACTATGCATAACCGCCTGTCAATTGTTTGTATGGAAATTTTGTTAGCGTATTAATATATAGATAGTAGAGTAATATACGGCCTATGCAATATTTCGACCTAAAATCGAAAACGTTTTTGGGTAATTTTTTTCGTTTAATATACAACGTGAAAATTTCCGATTCAATCAATTGCATTTAAATAATAATAAACTAAGTTGCAATAAAAGATAATATAATAAAATAAAATAAGAAATATCAAAATAAATTAGCATAAAAGACAATATAAAAATTTAATGTAATATCTTTGTACCAAATTTAATATACAACGTGACAAAAGATAATATAATAAAATAAAATAAGAAATATCAAAATAAATTAGCAAAAAAGACAATATACAAATTTTAATGTAATATCTTTGTAGCAAATTTAGTATACAACGTGATAAAAGACAATATAATAAAATAAAATAAAATAAAATATATCAAAATAAATAAGCATAAAAGACAATATACAAATTTTAATATAATATCTTTGTAGCAAATTTAATATACAACGTGATAAAAGATAATATAATAAAATAAAATAAGAAATATCAAAATAAATTAGCATAAAAGACAATATACAAATTTTAATGTAATATCTTTGTAGCAAATTTATTTACTTTTTGTTCACTATAAGACGTGCTATATCTAAAATGTGCATAAAATCTGGAAATGCAAAAAACATTTGGGTCAAATTTGCAATTAATTGTTATAAAAAAATAAATTTAGTGAGTTTGAACAAAAGTTGACTCATTATTTCTGATTTCATTTTTTTTAAAGCACCTAAAATGAAAAACAAAGAATCTGTTATATAAAGAACTATGCTTTTACGTGTAAGTAAAATTTGTCCAAAAAAATAGGCCGGTTAAGTTATTACTCCTCTTTAAAGTTTTTTTGTGCGCTAAAAATTATTTTAGAACAATTTTTTAAGGATTTTGGTACAGACCAATATAGGTAATTGGCAACAATGGGACACAATATTTTATTTCAACAGAAAATGAGCGAAGCAGTAGTTCTCTCACCGTTTGGCGTGTACAAATATATACATATGTAGAGATGAAACATTTGAGCAACGCGACAATTGAGAATTTGGAGCTATGTACTAAGGGGGGTTTGTGAACATAATGCGTCCTACAGATGGCAATTTCCATAGTTGCACAGATTTTTGAATTTACAAAAAACTTTTTCTATTAATTATAAACAAATAGAGTAATATTTGTTAACAAAAATAGGCCTATGCACTGCGGCTGATCAATACGAATCGATTCATATAACTTATATGATTTTACGTATGCTAAGTATGCGAAACAGCCTGTCAATTGATTGTATGGAAATTTTGTTAGCGTATTAATATATAGATAATAATAATAACAGACAAAATAACCAAAGATCTGGTCGAAATTTCGGATCGCGAGGAAATACCAACAATAACACCAGAAATGTTCGAAATGTTACACAACAGGAAAACCAACAAACTCCACCTCAATATATAAAAAATTTAAATAATTTAAATTTACACTTTAATAGCTACATATCTTCCAGAACAACTCTGAATGATTCCATATCAACCCTCCTAATCGATACGGGAGCGGATATTTCAATAATAAAAAAGGGTCAAATTGGCAGTAATGTCACGATAAATAATTCTCAAAAAAACAAATGTAAGAGGAATTGGTCAAGGGATAACAAGCACTATTGGCACGGCTAAAGCGGACTTAAAAGAGTAGACACAAATTTCACGTAGTAGAAGACAATTTCCCAATCCCATGCGATGGAATATTGGGATTAGATTTCATTAAAAAATATAATTGCATTTTAGATTACCAAACAGAAGGTGACACTCTAATACTAAGACCATATGACTACCCAGAAAACATAATAATTCAGATGACTAACAAACCAACAATTAATAGTATTTCAATTCCCGCACGATCAGAAGTAGTTCGACAAATTGACATAGAAAATAACAATTCAGATTTACTAATCCCACAAAAAAATTTTCTGAAGGTATTTTTGTTGCAAACACACTAGCAAATTCACAACAAACATTCGTTAGAATTATAAATACAACAGATAAAAATGCAACACTTCAAGATTTTAATATTCGCACAGAAAATTTGAACGATTATACAATAGCTAAAAATAAAAAACTCGAAAATGAGGCCAACAATAAAGAAAAATTAGAAAGATTAAACAAAAATTTTCGAAAATTTGCAAATAAAGCACTTAATGCATTATATGCGGAATTCATTAACATTTTTTCATTGGAAACAGGACCAATTACCACTAATAATTTTTACAAACAAAAACTTCATATGAAAGACAATAACCCAGTATATGTAAAAAATTATAGAATACCAGAAGCTCATAAGAGTGAAATTAATAAACAAGTAAACAAATTAGATAAAGATGACATAACAGAACCTTCGATTTCAGAATTCAATAGTCCAATGTTATTAGTACCGAAGAAATCACTCCCGAATAACCAAGAAAGAAGATGGAGAATGGTTCTAAATTACAGACAAGTAAATAAAAAATTAACCGCAGATAAATATCGAATATAAAAATAGCTTATTTGAAGAATTATGCAAGCTTCTAAAAATAAACCATAAAACGTCAACACATTACCACCATCAAAATTTAGGCACAGTTGAACGCAGTCATAGAACATTCAATGAATACGTACGTTCCTACATATCCATTGACAAAAATGATTGGGATGAATATCTTAAATATTTTGCGTATTGTTACAATACAATCCCATCTACAGTTCATAATTATTGTCCCTACGAACTAGTATTTGCCAAAAAACCCTAGACTTACGACTTTTTAAGAGAAAACACAGTAAGCCATTATACAATTATGAGGCTTACGACAATGAGATTGAGTATAGGTTACAAATAGCGCAAGATAGAGCATATAAATTAGTAAAACAGGCTAAGGAAAAACAAAAAATTAGTTATGATAGGAAAACACAATATAAAGAAATAAATTTAGGAAATTTAGTGTTAGTAAAAAATGAATCATGGCATAAGTTAGATAGTAGGTATAAAGGATCCTTTAGAGTAGTAAATATCGATGAAAACAATAATTTTACATTAATTCCCTATAAGGTAGAAAAGATCGATAAAAACAATGTTGAAAATAGAAACGTAGAAAACATAAATCAAACTAATAAAAATAAGAAAATTGTAATACATAAAAATAGACTTTAACTCATAGAATAAGAGCACTTTAACTTTATAAACACAAAGAAAATTTATATTGTATGCAACAGAAAAATACAATAATAAAGCAAAACGAAAGAGAAAAAAACAAATGTAAACCAATCCTTGGAAATCAAGCTAAATGTTACAAAAAAAAAAAAACCCAACAAGCAAAGTAAGCACAAACGGATTCAAAACCATTAACCTAACTTGAGAAGCCATAGATAATTCGTGCACAAAATTATATATGTCTACTCTTTCAAAGGTGGATGATGTAGCATTCACTCATTAAGTTATTCATTCATTTATACAAAAATGTATTTCAACACGTTTTGGAATGTCTTAAAATATATTGACTCTTACATACATATTCATACAATTGTACATACGTATATTTTGGCTCGCTTTGGTATGGCATGAGATTCTATTGACACATTCATTCATTTGTACAAACATATATTTTGTACACCGTGCATCATACGGTAACCTGAGCCTTGGCATGTCACTGTTCTTGCTCACGACAAGCCTTTACCTGTAGACAAATTATTAACATGATTCATTTATGCTTGCGTTGCACATTCCACAGCCAATTTTAATTATGCTTAGAATGCAGTTCAGAGGGAACTGAATTGAATGAATATGTGTGTTATACTTAGTTTGTAAGTATTAGTGTAAGTAAGTATTTTTGCTCATAGAAAATTTGTATAAACGAAAACAACTTTTGAATAAAGAACAGAATTCAACCTGCTGCCGTTCCAATTGGCAGTAAATTCTATCTGGTGCCGCTAACTGGGCAGTGCAACATAGATTTCGATTTTCTCTTATCCGCAAATATTACAATGGTCTGAAGAAGGTTATGGCCCAATGGATTGCTGCTAGTTCTTTTTCTATTTTAGCTTTGTTTGTTTCACCTTTTGTGAAGGATCTAGAAGCGTAAGCAATTGGTAACTGTTTGCCATCGTGTTCTTGGCTAAGAACTGCTCCGCAAGCATACCCACTAGCGTCCTTTTTTATGCAGAATTCCTTATTGAAGTCGGGATATTGCAAAAGTTTTGGGCTAATTAATGCTTCCTTTAAGTAGACAAAAGCCTTTTGATATTCTTCTGTCCAGTCGAATGAAACATTCTTTTTACAAAGCCTAGTTAATTTTCTTGAGTACTCTGCGAAATTTGGTACAAATATTCAGTAATAATTGCAGAACGCTACGAATCTTTTAATTTCATCTGCTGTTTTTGTGTTGGGTAGTTTTGAACTGTTTCAAATTTGCTTTGGTCGGATAGTATTCCCTTGCTTGTGCATTTATGTCCTAAACAAGTCACCTCTTGGCCGAAGAATAGACATTTATCTGGATGTAATTTTAAGTTGTATTTCCTACACGTGGGGTAAACATCTCTTAAATTTTTCAGCATGGCTTTTTATGAACACCCTAGTACAACTAAATCATTCTTATAGAGGAATGCTTGGGATGGTTTGAGGCCTGAAATGCTAGTGTCATCATTCTTTGGAATGAGTTTGGTGCTACTTTTAATCCTTAGGGTAGTCTTTTGAATCTATATGTGCCATTTTCCGCTGTGATTGGGGTTATATCTCTGGAATCTGGGTGTAATTCTATTTAATGAAAACCTGACATAACATCTAGACATGAACAATATTTTTATCTTCCAAGTTGGTCTAACATATCATCAATTCTTGGAAGTGGGAATTTATCCGCAGCTAATTTTTGTTTAGCTGTCTGTGGTCAACTACCAGTCTCCATCTTTTTTCTGTATTGCCTGGTAGTGATTTTTTAGGTACCAGTAAAATTGGACTGTTGTACCCTGATATTGAGGGTTCTATAATGTCATCTTCGATAAATTTATTAACCTGTTTGCTTATTTCCCCTTTTTTGTCTCGGACAATCTATAGTTTTTTATGTAAACTGGTGTGTCGTCTTTCATGTGTAGTTTTTGCTTGTAAAAATTATTAGAGGGAATGGGTTCTGTTTCTAGTGCAAATATGTCTACGAATTCTGTGCATAATGAAGTTAATTGAGAATTGGCAAATTTTGGGAAATTTTTAGTTTATCTTTTTAATTTTTCTGTGTCATTACTCTGTTTATTGTGTGTGCTTGTATTAATTAAAGTGTAGTCGTCTAAATTTTCAGTATTTATTTTGCAATTTTTAATGGTTGTGTTTTTATGTGTGGTGTTAATAATTCTGACGAAAGTTTGATCTTTATTTGTGATTGTGTTCGCTATAAAAATGCCTTCAGATAATTGTTGATGGGGTATGAAGATGTTTTTATTATCAGTGTTTACAGTTACTTGTCTAATGACTTCAGATCTAGCAGGGATCGTAATTGTGTTAGCAGACGGGTAATTTGTTAGATACATTGTGATTGTTTGGGAAAAATCATATGGGATTAGGATTAATTTATCCTCTGTTTTGCCATAGTCTAGAATACAATTATATTTCTTTATAAAGTCCAAACCTATTATTCCATAGCACGGTATTGAAAAGTCGTCTTCTACGACGTGAAATTTATGGTAAATTAGAAGGTCATCACCTTTCAAATCAGCTTTAGCTGTACCTAATGTACTGGTTATACCCTGACCAATGCCCTTTAAGTCTGTTATTTGTTCTGTTTTAATTTTGCATGATTAATTATTTGATTCTTTTTAATGGTGGAGATATCTGCACCTGTGTCTACAAAAAAATTTGTAATTGAGTTATTTAATGATGTTTTTGAAGATATATAACTATTTAAGTGTAGATTTAGTACACATATTTTTCTATCTACTGATTTTGAAGTGGAGTTTCCTGGTTTTCCTGCTGGTTACAACTGCGTACATTTCGTGTCTGATTGCAGGGTCTATTATTATTTTGGTTTGCGATCTTCCTTGGGAATTATTATTATTGTTATTTAATCTAAAGTTGTTGTTGTATCTTGGCTGGGGTCTAAATCTCCTACCTCGGTAACCTCCATAGTTGTTACTTTGGTAACCTCCAAGAAATTTACTCCGGTATTGATTTTGTTGACGAATTTTTAAAATAGTATTTGAGCTGCCTGTAATTTATGTAAAGCTATTTGTAAATTTGGAAATTGCATCGTTCATTGTTGTGAACGTTCCTGCTTGCATTATCATTTTTACTTTATCATTCGAGCAGTTTTTATACATAGCCTTTACTGCTGCTTGTGTCGAATATCTCTTTGCTAAGTCTGGATTAAGTCCGTCCGAGATATAAGCTCCTTCTAATGATCTAGTAATTTTCTTTATTTCTGCAGTATACTGGTTTGCATTTTGCTACGCTGTTGGATATTAAGGAGTTTTGCTGTCAAAACCTCCACTGATTCGCCTTTTTTTGCAATTGTAGTTTCGCTGCTAATAAAATATCTGGCTGTGCATTTAGTTTTGTTTTTATCATCGTTATTGCCAAAGCTTCATGATTGTCCTTGATTTGGTCAAGGATATCAAGAGCATCCAAAAAACTTTGCAAATTTTCAGGCTTGCCATCAAACTCTGGTAGCACTGATGAGGCAGTTATGATGAATTCTACTACTGTTTGTGCCATTGTGACATTTACAGCTGGGATATATTTAATGGTTTATTTTCTTCTACTGATGGAGTCTGGCTCAATGAAGGCGATGGAGTCCGGCTTTGCGGAAATTCTGAGAGAATTAAATTAAAATCAAGATGGAGTTCCTCCTCTATTGTGGTTGGTATCGGTATTTCTATATTATGTCTTGCTAATGAAGGTACTAATTTATCCCGTACTGTGGAAAAAATTTGGTGAGCTTCTTTTTGATGTTCTTTAGTAAGTATGTGGTTTACTGTATTGATCACTTGTTTTGTATTATTTAAAGCTTCTAAGATTACATTCAAATGCTTTATTATTGTTTCTGTTTTTATAGTAGAATTTTTGAATATGCATTTGTATGACTTATACATAATTTTTCTGAGATATCTTCTGATTATTTTATTTCCTGCTTTGCTTCATATTTGACCAGTTCATTTTCGGTTTTTTCCTCTTCAGCGTTTGCTTTACCCAATTCGTAGCCAGTATCGCTATTATTATGCCTTGAGCAATTTTAGTACACCAAGACATTTTAGTAGATTTCCCTAATTATTTTCATCAAATTGAATAAATTGAACAATAATGCTCTTCTATTTTATTTTATTTATTCAATAATTGAAAGGAGAAAATTTATTAAATTGTTAAGTATAACTTCTTTTTGTCTTCGTTAGGAAAGACAATCCTCATCATCATAACTATTTATTCTTCTTTAGTTGAAGAATTTTTTATATCTTCTATAGTTGGTTCTCTATTCATACCTATTTTTTTTCCAGAATTTTCTTAGCCATTCTAACTCACTATCAAAATTTCTACTTTCTATTTTTAGAGTGTCTTTTTCATCCCACATTTTGAGGGTTTTTTCGAAAAATCTCTAGGCATTCCAAAATTACTCAATTATTTTATTGTACAGAAGATTATTTAATTTTCCTTAATTCTTGATTTTTTTCTTTTAACTTAATCCTATCTGCCGTATTTGTTGTTATATTTAGGATTTTGTAAGTTTCAGCTATTTAATAAAATTTGGCAGATCATTTTATCCTTTATATTTTGAATTAAACATTTTTTTTTCTAAGACAGTGTACTTTTCTGGATATTTCTTCTTTTTTTCACATTTTTTATTTAAATTTTAACCGAGCAGGCAGATTAATTAAATGATTCCTAATGAAATAAAAAAAAAAAATGCCTAAGCAATAATACAATTTTTGCCCATGGGTAAGCGTCCCTAAGGCCGCTCAATTTATACTGAATTTAAGTATACTTAGTTAAATATAGTAGCCGCCAGTCGTGTTCCCGGTCAGGACTGGTGTTGCGGGGGGAATGTGGCACCCGGGTCGTGGGGCGCAATCGCACGCAAATAAAAGAAAATAAAAAAGGAAGAATTAGTACCGAGTAGTTACAATTTATTTATAAAGGATAAATATTTTTCAATAATTGTGTATACAAGTGAAGCACTCACAAACTTCCTGTTCGTCAGGAAGGCTAATTATTTCACAATATAAACGCAATTCAAGACGTACAATTATAATCTTATTAATCCAAATGCGCACGGATGAGCGCGATGAAGCTTCAGAAACGTTATATTGATTAAAGATCAAAATTAATTAAATCGACAATTCACTCTTGGTAAATTCACATTTGAAAACTATTAATTGCGAATATTAATTATAATGAGAATCGCAACTTAGAAAAAATTAAAAATGTGGAAAATGGTTGTTTTGTCTTACTCACCTGGGGCTAGCTGCTGGCTCGTGAATGTTCCAAAATAGAAAAGAAAGCCAAGACCGCGAACAAGTCAGCGGCACCTGCTGATAGCTAACTTTCGTTGAGTTTTTCCCCTTCAAAGTTAGCTCTCGGCTGGTGTTAGCCGTTACCGGTAATAATAATAAAATAACTAATGTGCGTGTTAGGGTGGTCCGAAATATTTAGGCTGGTGGCCTAAAAATGCCGGCCCCCTTGCGGCGAGCAACTTGAAACTCGGTGAGTACGCCAGCAACCTTCCCAAGGCGGGATAAACTAAATAAATTTAAAAAATATGATATGTATGTATAGTTGGATGGTAAGTGCGATCTCCGTTGGACATCCGTGCTTTCAATACTGCAGCCTCTCTGAACTGTGGATAAAAGAGAAAAGCGTTAGTGTTCAATGTACGTGAGGTTGCTTGGTTTTGATGCACCTGGTTAATTGGATGTAGATTTTTGTGATTGGCATAAAATTCTATAGTATATAAACATAGATGTAGTTGTGAGCGCGATGCCAGAACGCTATTGCTGGAAAGCTCCGGATATTACAAGCCCGAATATAGTGGCTTGGGTCAGCAGCCCGCCTAAGTTCGACGGTGGTGTGCCGCTAACCATTAGGCTGGCGTAGACATCGGCACCCAGTGTGAGCCGGGCAGGTGTAGACCGTTGGAAAGCTGGATCCGACAGCTTCATTAATTGGAATGGCGTGGCTACCGATGGATCCAGAGTTGCTGTCGGACTAAGCTGTGAATATCGTGCCACCACTGTGGCCTGGTCGTCACTGCTCCCGTTCCCCGTATTCCCTCGCAGAACAAGCGTGCACTTCACGTGATAGGACGTGCCGGTACGCTCCAAGCCGAGGTCCGTTGCGAGGTTTGCATCGATGATGGAATTCGGAGCGCACGGATCGATGAGGGCGCGTACTACGTGGAGCTTCCCTCCTGCTGCTATCCGAATGACCGCCGTTGGAGCTATGGCTACAAATTCGCGGGTAATGATTGTTGCTACAGGCGCCTCCCGGAGGCGTCCCGTTCTGAAGCCGGCTGGGGTTGTTGTTTGGCACGCGAGAGTGATTGTTGTACCTCCTCTGATACGGGGCCGCTCTGCCAGTGGAGCGCCGGGCCGAGCGGAACGGACGCGGCTCCGCGCCGCCCCGGCGCCTACTGGCAATGCCGGGCGATGGGCGGAAAGGACGTGTCTCCGCGCCATCCCCGTGTTCCGTGTGTCTCTGATTGCTTTTCTGCTTCTCATGCTGAAGCAGCGGTCGGAAGGATAGTGCTTCTCCACTGGTCGTTGGGGCGATGGCTAAGGCCGCGGCACTTTGGCCGATCTCCTCCATCTCTTCCTCCTCCTCTGCTGCTTGTTGTGCCCATGATCGGGTGTCCTCCGTGATATGAATAGAGAGAACTTCGTCGGCGCTTGCTTCCTCGTCGTGCTCGTCGTGGTAGGTAGGGCGTGGCTGCGGTTGCTCATCCTCTATATGCAGCGTAGTGTGGTGTGGCTCCCGGCATCGGTGGCAACGGTCGCGGCTGGGGCATATTTCCAGCCGATGGAACGGCGATAAACAATTGGGGCGGTGCCGGTGTATGAGGACGGCCCGGAGGCGTTCTTCTGCCGACATTCCCCTGTACAGCGGGCATAGTCGTATGCCGTGATTCTTATGGCACAACCGGCAGGAGACGGTGAAGGAGTCAGCGCGTTGCTCCGCCTTGTTGCGTTTGACTGAGAAGCGCGTCATTCTGGAACGGGAATTTGTTATTACTTGTTTTGACTCCAGGGGGTTGGGTGGCATATGAGCAGGTACTGGGAACTTATTGGCTGATATTGTGGTTGGCGTACTCGGGATAAGGGATACATGTGGAGTGCATAATCTTATTAGGTTATTCTGAAGACACAATGACGTGTAGTGGTTGGACCCACTATGAGGTTAAGTAAACTTTCATTGAGATACGCCTAAACGTCTCTTTAATTTTGAAAATCTTTTCATCGAATTCACAAATTGTGGTGTGTTTGTTGATTTCAATACAACCCTGGCGGGGATAGCCTACACTATCGAGTGTGACAGTTTGTAGAGCTGTCAGCTGATAACTCTTCCACTCATTGGAGTGAGACAGCTGTGCGGTGCTGCCAATTTGGCAGCGTAATGAGACATAATGGTCATGTCATGCAATTATTTAGGGAAAACTCGCGTCAGAGTTCGGACGCGACATAAAATTTATAGTCTTTCCTAAAAAGTTAAATTTCTCCCTTGTTGGTAGCATCTAAAGCATATATGACACTACTTTATTCTTGCTTGTATTTCAAGCTAAAAGGACTGACGAAACTTTATCGGAACTTCAGTACACAAAAACAATTTCTCTCATGAAAGCGAGACCACTATTGACATGTTTCTGTTTATGTTTTACATTTTAATTTTGCACTAACCTTTTTAACAATGAAAACAATGCAAATAAACTGGGAAAATTATTTCGGTCTCGAGTGGCTCCCCTTATTTTTTTTTTCACAAGAAAGTTGGTTTTGATTGTGTTTTTATGCACCAAATTGTCAAGCCAAAACAAAATTTTCATTTGTCAGAAGAAACCAATGTTCGTTAGTTCTTTTTTTTCGTTCTGGTACTAACACTCGAGTTTGGTGGATCCCGCGGGTCCGACTTGTGATCCCATGGTGACGCCTACAATGTGTTCACCGCTTAAGAAACAAAAAGGCAATGTCAGACGAGTGGCAACCTTTTTTCGTTCATTCAAAATGGTATGCATTCATGAAAATGTGAATACATACCGATTGTGAATGAATAACCTTCACAAAGGTATGTACCTGTCTGGAAAAAAACATGTTCTGGGTAAGTATGCCTTTTTTCTCTAATAATTTCATTTTATTTTATTCTATTTTTTTTTCTTCGTTTCAGATGCCAATCGTTACAGCAATTACGTACAACTATACACGTGTGTAAAACTTTACCACGGACACTGTTTACTATATAGTTTGGGGTAAAATTTACAATGACCACGGACATCGGGATTTTGCAATTTATCTAAAACACAAAATACAAATTCTAAATTTAATTTACAAACGCGTTTACTTTCACAATCAGCGAAAAGTTTCCAAGTTTCGAAACAATATTTAAAGGAGCCAAAAAAGGATTGTAGGATGGAGGGATATACGGTTGTGGAAAAACGTGCACCAAATTCTACTAATCTCAGCATCTACACAAAAAATGCAGATGGAACTATAGTTTCACCATTGCATGACATTCCACTGTATGCTGATGAAAAAAATACTGTTTTTAATATGGTTGTATCCCATTAAGCAGGACGTTAAAAAGGGTAAATTACGTTTTGTTGCAGCTGAAAAACCTAGGCAGTTTTTAATTTTTTTTTTTTTTACGTTGTACATCCTTCCCGGTACTTTTTAGAAACAGCTGAGTGAGCGGCTTCAATCCCCGAGAAAATGGGATTTCGATAAACTAAGTTCCGTAACATTCTCGTAGGTATGTACAGTAGGGTGGGTCGATTACTAACATTATGTAGTGAGCGGTAGTAAACAAACAAACAGTTAAGTTGGTGTTGTGAGCGATAGGTAATGGCACCACCAGCTGAGATACTTTTTTTTGCCACAGCAGGCCTTTACCTGCACAAAGTCGTGTGGAATTTGATCTGATGGTAGCTCTTCTATTGTTATCCACAGCAGCTATTGAGTCACTTCCAAATTGATTTTTTGTGCTTGTTCATGTGTATGACCAATCGCCTCCTGCCCGATGATTGCTTCAAACCGCAGATAATAAGACAGCAAATACAGGTGAAATAGCTGATTCGGACACATTTAACATGAAAGAGGAATATGTCATTTAGGGAATTATCAATTGCCTAGAAAAATGCTTATTTATCAAGGAATGACTTTTGTGGGAATTCAGGTATATGGGCGTGGGCACGTTGTCTGCCTTTCTTTTATTGCGGGGTTTAAAAAATTGTATGCGTAGCTCGTTTAGTATATAAACATCTCTTCTAAATCTCGTCAATTGATTTTTCACTTTTTCGTTATATGCAGCGCATTGACTGGACTTTAATTTTCTTGTTTAAAATTTTCCACGCTCCGGTTTTTTCCTTTTTACTCGTATTACACTCGCGATTTCTTAATTAACATAAGTTTGCGCCATTTACTCTATTGAGTTTTAAAAGCATGTCGCCACAGGAACTTAAAATGCAAATCAATCCAAAAATTTCGCAAAAGTTTCTTTTTGCTTTGAAATAGCGGGGTGGGCGTTTGTGTAATTGCTGATTCAATGGTATTATGTCGCAGATAGTAGATCTGCGTTAGCATTGTTGGCTTCGTTCGGGGTGAACGAGAGCTGGGTTCTCCCTTTCCTTCGACAGTTTCCGGTAGGTACTCCTTTCATCTCCGTCACCCAAGAGCGCGAGGTTTAGAGCATTGTGTAGATTCCCGTGGTGAGCACGAGGATTCCTGTGTGGCACACAATGCCTAGGGAGGTGGGAGTCCTCAAGGGAAACCTCACACGGCGAATACTTGTGAAGTTAGTTTAGATTGATAGGTGTCCGATTACGTGACGAGTCCGAGGATTCCGATGGTTGGCACTGAGTGCCGGGGGTGGTTTGGAATCCTCAGTGGTCGCCTCGCACGTGATGTCAGGACTTTTGTGCAGTTTGAAAATTGATTTAAAAAATGGGTTTGGAATAGGTCCGCTCACGTGGCGAGCCCGAGGATTGCGGTGTGGCACACAGTGCTTAGGGAGGTTTTAGGATCCTCTGTGGGAGCCTCCCACGTGGAGTTGGAATTTTTGGTTATTCCTAGGCTGCGCTCTTAGGGTGACGCGATGCGTTGGTGGGAGTTCCTGCTCGGAAGTCTGAGTGAGGGGGGGGGGGGGGGTGTTTGTTATAACGGTTGGGAATTACGAGTCTCCCTCACCCTCACCCCTTGCCGTATCCAGGTCGACGACTCGAACTCGGTTATTGGGACCATAGTGAAGGTTGGCTATCCGACCTAATGTCCATTTGTTGGGGGGCACATTATCCTCCTTAATGACGACTAGGTCTCCCTGTTTAAGATTTGATTGTGATTGCTTCCACTTAACGCGCTTCTGCAATTCGGTGAGATACTCCGTTTTCCACCGTTTGCAGAAGGTTTGATGCAGCGGCTTAAGTTTTTCCCATCGATTGACGAGTGATGCGCGATTCTCGCTGACGTCAATCTCGGGTGGCGCTAGCAGATGCCCCCCGACTAGGAAGTGCCCGAGGGTAAGTGGCTTCACGTTGGACGGATCATTTGAAGACGGGCTTAGGGGTCGGGAGTTGAGACAGAATTCAATCCTACACAGGAGGGTGCTAAACTCCTCGAGAGTAAATTTATGATCCGATGCGATCTCTTTGAAATGAGTTTTGAAACTCTTGACTCCCGCTTCCCACAGTCCGCCCATATGAGGAGCAGCTGCTGGTATGAAGTGCCATGTCAGGGTTTGGTGGGCGTATTTAAAAAGGGTTTTGTCGCGCGCATCAACGAGGAATGCCTTGAACTCTGCGCGGAGAGCCCTCGACGCACCGACAAAGTTCCTCTCGTTGTCGGAATAGAGGTTTTTCGGGCATCCTCGTCTGGCGACAAACCGGCTAAATGCTGCGAGAAACGCGGCGGTGCTGAGGTCGCTAGTCGCCTCTAAGTGGATGGCCTTAGTCGCAAAGAAGACGAATAGGCAGACGTAACACTTAGACATCCGGCATCCTCGTCCGCTGTAAGACTTGATGTCAAACGGTTCGGCAAAATCCACCCCGGTGTTGGTAAATGCCCGACTAAAGGTAGTGCGTTCCGCAGGGAGGGTTCCCATGAGTTGCGTCGGGGAGCGTTTGCGGAATAGCGTACAGGCCTTGCAGTTGTGAATGATGGATCTGATCATGTTTTTGACCCGAGGTATCCAATACTGCGTGCGTAGGAGCCGCAGCATCAGTTGGTTTCCGCCATGTATGGAAATGGTGTGGACAAACTGGACTAGGAGACGGGTGAGTCGGCAGGCGTAAGGAAGTATTATCGGGTGACGCTCGTCGACGGGAACGTCCCTGGATGCGTTGAGACGACCCCCCACCCGAAGGACATTGTCTTCGTCGATGAAGGGGTCTAGAGAGAGAATCTCGCTTTTGGTCGCGATGGGTTTCCTAGTTCTCAGAAAGCTTATTTCTTCGGCATAGTGGTTGGTTTGGGATATCCTGATGAGGTGGCTAGTCGTAGCCTTGATTTCGTCAGGCGAAATCTGGTGCGACTCTGCTTTAAAGGACGTTTTAGTCTTTGGATGGGTTCTATTGGCGAATCTTATAATGTAGGAGATTACCCGCAACGCTCTTGATAGATCGGAAAACCGATCAAGAATATCCTCGCTATTGTTGATGTTTGTTTCTGAATGCACTTGTACTCGTTTTTCTTCGATGTTTGTGTGGTACTCCTGTTCGCCTTGAGATGGCCATTTCGCTTTGCCTTCTTGCAGCGAAGAAGGTCCCTGCCACCACAAAGAGTTGTCGACTAGATCCGTGGCTGGAAGTCCTCTGCTGGCTAAGTCCGCTGGATTTGATGCACACTCGACATGATGCCATGCTTTAGTTCCTACCTTCTCCACGATTTTTGTTACCCTGTGAGCTACAAATGTTGACCAGGAACAAGGGGGTTTTCGAATCCATGCTAGGACGATGGTCGAATCTGTCCATAGGTGAATGTTAAATGTGCCTAAGTTCAGGTTCTCCATCACAGTTCCCAAAGTCTTAGCCAGCAAGACGGCACCGCATAACTCCAATCTTGGTAGTGAAATTGTTTTTGCTGGTGCCACCCTCGTTTTTGCCATGAGTAGACTAACGTAGATCCTATCGTTGATTTAAGCTCGCACGTAAACCGTAGCCGCGTAGGCTTTTTCGGACGCGTCACAGAAGCCGTGAATTTCTATATCGTTGGTTGGGGTGAAGTGCACCCACCGAGGTATACGAATCCGGTTAATGGCGGGGTACTCCTACATAAAGGTTTGCCACCGATCTAGAGTTATTGTGGATACCGGTTCATCCCAATCCGTACCCTACAGCCAAATGTTCTGTATTAATATCATAGCTACGATGATAACTGGGGCGAGCCAGCCTAAAGGGTCGAAGAGAGGCGATGGCAGATAGGATCGCCCTCTTTGTTAAGATGTCCTGGTTTTCGATTGGATTCGCTGTGAAATAAAAATAGTCGGAATGCGCGTTCCAACGGATGCCTAGGGTTTTTACCATGCTCGCGTCCTCGAACTCCAGAAAGTCTTCCGTAAGCCTGAGAGGTTTGGGTATGCCCTGTAGTATCCTACTGCAATTACAGGTCCACTTTCGCAGAGGAAATCTTGCTGACTTTAATGCAGCTGTGATTTCATCGCGAGCCGCGATTGCTGCCTCGATGCTATGCCCCCCTGCAAGGACACCATCGACGTACATACTGTTTCGCAAGATGTGCGCTGCGGTTGGCAGAGATGCATCGACTTCATCTGCAAGTTTATGTAGGGTTCTGATCGCTAGATAGGGGGCACAGTTGACCCCAAAAGTTACTGTGTTGAGCTCAAACACGCTGACAGGGTCCTCTGCTTTGAGTCGAAAAACTATTATTTGGTATTGGGTTTGATTTTCCTTTACCTAAATTTGCCTGTACATCTTCTCAATGTCGCTGTTGAAGACATACTTGGAGAATCTCCATCGAAGGAGTAGTGTTGTTAAGTCGGCTTGAAGTACTGGGCCGGTGTGTAGAACATCGTTCAGGCTTTAGTCGTTTGCTTTCTTCTTTGATCACCGCATGATGTGGTAAGAAATAGCAATCAGTTGATTGTGGTGGTACTACGGTGTGCACCTTAGACATGTGCCCTAACGTGACGTATTCTGTCAGTACCCAATTGTGTTCCGTCTGTAGGGCCGGTGTCTTGGCTAGGCGCGTCTTGTTCCGATAGAACTGAGAGCAGACGCTCTTGAGAAATGGGCCCAAACAGACGGTTTTTGGAAGCTTTGTTTGAATGGAAGGGCGACGGTATATCTTCCATCTGAATTCCTTTCCGTTGTGTTTTTATATAGTGTCTCGCAATAGGCATTATCTTCGGTCAGGGCTTTTTTGTAGGTACGTTTTCAAGTTCCCAGAAAGCGGCTAGCTGTTGTCTAGGCTAATTTCATTGAAAAAGGATACCCGCGTATTCGTTGGGTGAGGTGCATCTGCACGACCGGTTAAAATCCAACCGAAGACGGTTTCTTGGGCGAGAAGCGTATTTAGAACGTTCTTCCGTATACCGTTTAGTATGATCTGAGGATAAATATCGCCTCCAAGTATGAGGTCGACTGGTTCATTAATGAAGAACCTCTTATCAGCCAGAATCAGATCAGGGAACTCTAGCCGAGTCGTTGCGCTCACTTGGCAAGTCGGAAGGTACCCTGTTAATTGAGGCAGGACTAGGGCCACTGTATTGATGCTTACTAAGGGGTCTGTAAACGAACCTAAGGTAATCGCACATGATTCCTTTACCTGTGCAGATGGTGTATTATTTATTCCTGACACTTGCACATGCAGACGTTTGGATGGAAGGTTTATTCGCTTTTTTAGTCTTTCTGTTATGAAAGAGCATTCGGACCCAGAGTCCATTAGCGTTCTGGCGGAAAATTTCACTCCATTATAATGTATATTAACACGTGCTGTTCCTAATAACACCCCTTTAGTGGTGTTAGCATGACACGAAGAGACGTTATTAGCATTATCTTGTCTTTTTTCAGACTCCATCCTTGCCCTAGCCTGCTGCGAGGTTGAAGGTGTATTGTCGGTGGCGTTTTGAGTCCACCTTGGAGGAGTTGTCTTTGGTTGTGCTGTCGGAAGATGGAGCAAGGTGTCGTGCCTTGCATGGCACATGCTGCAATTAAATTGGCTAGTGCATCGTGTCACGGTGTGTCCACCCGACAGGCAATTCAGACAGTAACTATTGTTTTTTACAAATTCGATTTTCCCTGACGTAGGCAACCTACGGAATTTTTGGCAATTTCGTAATTTGTGCTCCGTACTGTTGCACATCTTACATGCCGATTTTGGTACGCTGGCTTGGTAAACCCCAAGTTTTGTAGAATTTTCCCTAGAATTCGAAGTTTGACTTTTGGGTGCTTGTAGTTATTGAAACTACGTTTTTATTTTATAACAAAAACTTTTTTTAATACGCCTAAATGTATGCGTTAATATTTTTTTATTTTTCACAATCAAGAAAATTTTTGAAAATTGAAAATCAATATTGAAACTTAAAATATTGATAATATATTTAAAAATTACAAGGTTCAAAGTAAATAAAATACAAAGTTAAATAAAAATAATAAGAACCCTACATTACTCCCCCTTCAAGAAAATTTATCATTAAACAAATTGAATGTAACTCTCTTTTTATGTAAATTCTTCGTGTTGTTTGTGTCCGTTGTTTCAATTATTGCAGGTTTTAATCTATCAATAGGAATAGTTTTAATATTATTATCTATTTCAAGTTTAAAACATTTTTGGTCTTTTTCCACAATTTTGTAAGGTCCTTCATATGGTTGTTGTAATGAATGTTTATTAATGACTCGAACAAATGCAAATTTACAAGTTTGAAGATCTTTTGGAACATAAATTCCAGTATCAGCATCTTTATGATGACTTAAATTTGATCTAACATTTCGAAAATGTTCACGTAAATTACTTAAAATTTCAGTTGATGAGAAATTTTTAGCTGATGGCACAACAAGTTCCCCTGGCAAACGTAAATTCTGACCGAAAACCATTTCCGCTGGTGTAGCCGAAATATCTTCTTTGTAAATAGATCGCAAACCAAGTAATATGACAGGTAACTCGTCATACCAATTATTTGTGTCCTCTCTAGCTATTATAGTAGTCTTTAATTGTCTATGAAACCTTTCAACCATAATTTGGTGACTACCAAGTAATTTAGTTAACTCTGAAAACAATTTCGATGTAAATTGGCTACCTTGATCAGTTGTTATCTTTAACGGAACTCCAAACCGAGAAATATATTCTCTAAAAAACTTATTTGCAATTATAGATGCTGAAATATCTTTTAATGCATATGCCTCAGGCCAACGGGTAAATCTTTCAATAATCGTTAAAATATAGCGATGTCCTTTTGAAATAGGTAATGGTCCAACTATATCTAAATGAATGTGTTCAAATCTATTCTTGGGAATTTGAATTTTGACAATAGGGGATTTTGTATGACGATAAACTTTAGACTTTTGACAATTAAGACACTCTTTTGACCAAATATTAATATCCTTATTCATATTAGGCCAATAATATTTTTTAACTATGAGCCGTCGTGTAGCTCTTGTACCCGGATGTGCTATTCCATGTAAAATATCAAATACTGTCTTTCGCAAATTACTCGGTACAAATGGTCTAGGAGTTTCTCCTGAAATTTCACACTAAATATTAAAATTTAAAATGGGAATATTAATTAACTTTAAATTTAGATATTGAGGATCAGATACAAGTTGATTTAAGTCATCATCTTTTTGTTGTTCAGTTTGTAAAATTTTAAAATTCAGTTCTGTATTATATATTGCATTAACCTCAAAAGCTCTAGATAGCGTATCTGCTACAACATTGGATTCTCCTTTAATGTATTGTATGTCATCAGTAAATTGTGCTATAAATTCCAAGTGTCTCGTTTGTCTAGGACTTCGTTCTGTTTTTGAATTTAAAGCAGTAGTCAAAGGTTTTTGGTCCGTATAAACTGTAAATTGTCGTCCTTCCAAAAGATATCTAAAATGTTTTATATTTAAATAAATCGCCAATAATTCCCTATCAAAAGTACTATACTTAATTTCAGTTGGAGAAAGTTTTTTAGAAAAGAATGCAATGGGCTCAATTTTATTATTATAATTTTGTTGTATAACGCCCCCAATCGCTGTGTTAGATGCATCTACTGTTAAAGATAATTTAGCATCTTTGTTAAAATGATTTAACAATATCGTAGATGCAAATTTATCTTTAATGCATTCAAAAGCTTCATTCGAATTCTCATCCCATACCAAAGTTTTGTCACGTTTCTTATTTACTTTGTTAATTAGATCATAAACTTTGTTTGTAAATTCTGCTAGTTTTGGAATGTATCTATGATAATAATTTACCATACCAATAAATTTCTGTGCCTGCTTAACTGATTTTGGACGTTCGAAATTGCGAATAGCTGATACCTTTTCATCGGAAGGTCGAATACCTGTTCCAGAAATGTTATGCCCTAAAAAATCGATACTAGGTACACCAAAAGTACATTTACTTGGTTTAATGTTTAAACCGTACTCTGTAAGGCGTTGAAAAAGGATACGTAAATCTTTTAAATGTTGTTCTTCGTCTGTACTTGCAATAAGTAAGTCGTCGATGTAAGCATATACAAAATCTAAGTCACCTACTACCTCATTTATGAATCGTTGAAAGGTTTGTGCAGAATTTCTAAGTCCGAAAGGCATTCTCATGAATTCAAACATACCGAAAGGAGTTGTAATAGCAGTTTTGTAAATATCTTATTCAGCCATAGGAATTTGGTGATATGCCCTAACTAAATCTAATTTTGAAAATATATTTTTATTATGAAGGTTCATATTAAAATCTTGAATGTGAGGTATGGGATAACAATCGGGAACAGTTACAATATTCAATCTTCTAAAATCACCACATGGACGCCAATCATTCAACTCTTTTTTAGGTACAAGGTGAAGTGGTGATGCTACTGAAGAATTTGAAGGCCGACAAATGCCTGTTTTAACTAAGAAATCAAACTCCGTTTTCGCGACTTTGTATTTTACCGGATCTAAGCGCCTGGGCTTAGAAAATGGAAGACTACCTTCTGTTACAAGTCGATGTACTGTTGTATGTTTAACAGGTTTAGTATAATCTGGCTCTGAAATAAGTGACGGAAACTCTTTTAATAATTTTGTAAATTTATTTTCAATCACAAATAATTTGGGTAATGGAATATCACAAAAGTAAGATACTGTATTAACTGAGAGATTGGTTAATGGATCTACTAAACGTTTATGTTTAATGTCTATAAGAAGACCATATTTACAAAGAAAATCAGCGCCAATTATTGGCTTGGCTATATCCGCAATCAAAAATGTAAAGGGAAATTCACGTCTTAAACCCAAATTTACGTTTAAAAGCCTTTTCCCGTAAGTGGCAATTGTTGAGCCATTAGCTGCAGTGAGAATTATGTCTGAACGTTTCGTATGAGGAAATTTAGACGCGGGTAATACCGAAATTTCTGCTCCACTATCAATTAAAAAATTTTGTTTGTTTTCTCTGTCAAAAATAAATAAGCGACGCGTCGAAAATTTTAAATTTCCATTGTTCGTCGCTGCAACATCGGAAGAATTTTGTTTGCTGAATCTTTGTTTTTTGTTATAAGAACAAGGTTGTTCACAACTTCTAGCATAATTTACAAATTTGTAGTGAAATCTACACGACCAATTTGGATTATTACGCGAGCTAGAACGACGCCTAAAAGAATTTCTAAAATAGTTCCTAGAATTGGAACGCGACCTAGATTGATTCCGATACATTTCTGTTTTAATTTCAGCTAACTCCAGAGAAAGTTTCTGAAAATTTTCACACATTAAAGAAGTGGTTTTAATCAAGTTTTCAACAACAGAATTTTGTGCTTTTGTATCCGAAAAATTATTAACCGAAAATACTTCATTTTTGTTTATCACTTCCCAAATATTATCTGCTAATTTTGTTAATTCGGTAATATTATTAGAACTCGAACTAGCCAAAATCATACTCAAATTTTTAGGAAGTTTACGCATCCAAATTTTCTTTAAAATATTTTCACTAAAATTTGATCCGGCTAATATAATTAATGAACGATAAAATTCTGATGGCTTACGATCACCCATCTCAGAATCGTTTAAAATTTTATCAAGTTTCGAATTTTCGCTAAGTGAGTGTCTTTCTATCAACACTTTTTTAAGTTCAGTAAATTTGTTATTAATGGGGGGATATTGAATAAAATCCAAAATAGTTATTACCACTTCCTGCGGAAGTGCTGTAATTATGTGTTCGTATTTAGTGTTTTCTTGTGTAATTTTTTTAGTACTAAATTGTGTTTCTGCATGAATAAACCATGCTTCCGGGCAATTAGTCCAAAATTGTGGAAGTTTTACGGAAACTGACAAGATTTCATTTTGAGTAATATTTGCAGACGGATTTGTAATTTGTTGTGGGGAAGTGTCATTTGATAAATCTATCAAAGAGTCATTTAAATTATTAGTAAGTGTAGATGTTTGTGTATTATGTTGTGCTGAACGAAACATTTTGAATTAAATAAAAAGAGAGTTCACTAACTAAAGAGTAAAATAAATTAGTAATTCTATAAAAAAGGAGTTTACAATAATAATAAGAATAATATTTTTATATTTTAATATGCATACATAAAAGATGATATTATTATTCAAATACTTGCGAATATTTATTTATTTATGCAATGGCTTTTGATGATGTTGAGTTTGTAGTTGATACTGTTGCTGCTGCTTCCAGCTCTTTTTGGTTGATATTTGTTTAATGATTGCTGTTTTTATTGCAGTTTTTGTATACGCTCTGATAAGTGTTTTTGTTTATTTGTTCCAATTTCCTCACGCTGCGTTTCTACACACCAAGAGACTTCAAAATAATACGTCGTAGAGTTGCATCACAAATAGCACCGATAATAGACAGCGTTGGGTAGCACACCTCGTATTTGATTTGATGTTTGATTCTCTATTATTGTCTAGTCTATTGACTATTTAGTCTATATATGAACCGATATTGTGATCTGTGAGATCTCTGTTTGTTTTACCAGTTTTTTATGTATATGCATTTAATCACAATTCCTTTGGTCAGCTGATGAAGATGTCAAACAAGTACTTCTCTCACTACTTATATATAATATGTAGCTTCACACAATACTAAACAAGTATTTCCAACTGAGAAATACAGGAAAACCCAGCAGACGCCATTCTGTTTATAGATCAATAACCAATAGTTCCAGCAACTTGATTTGCATTACAATCTGATTGATTTGATTATGTCAGATTTTATTTATCGTTGTTGTTATTGGATTCACTTGCATATTTATTTACTTCTTCACTTTCTACTTCTGTTAAATTGCAATTAGGTTAGAATTTATCACAAATCGTCACATCGTTAAATATTTCATTTTTTTTTAAATTAGCCACATTTTCGACGTTTGATTTGGATTTCATCAAGTTGTTTCTGTGTTGTAAGCTCTTTATGTGGCCTTTGGTTGGTTTTACATTAAAACACTTTTCTTTTCATTGAGTTCTTCCAACAGCATACTGCACTGATTCAAGTTTTTCTTTTGTGAATTTTCTACTTTCACTTTCCTATTTTTCTATGTTTCTATTTTTCACTTGTCTCCGTCTAACTTCCAAAGTCGCGTTGGTTTTTGCTATTTTGTAAACAACTTTTGTTGCGAATTTTTGAACTTTTTTTTTTTAAATTTGCACACAACACAATTTTTAAAATAGGCAGAGATCGCCAATGTAGTTATTGAAACTACGTTTTTATTTTATAACAAAAATTTTTTTAATACGCCTAAATGTATGCGTTAATATTTTTTTATTTTTACAATCAAGAAAATTTTTGAAAATTGAAAATCAATATTGAAACTTAAAATATTGATAATACATTTAAAAATTACAAGGTTCAAAGTAACTAAAATACAAAGTTAAATAAAAATAATAAGAACCCTACAGTGCTTTTGTAGTTTTGTTACCCCTAAGATCAGAAACCGTCTCTAATGTCTGGAAGCGATTGGACAGGAATTTGTCCATATCCTCCCATGTCGGGATATCTGTCTTTCTTTCTACGGTCTGTTCCCAAAGAGCCAACGTAGATTCAGGGAGTTTTGTGGAGCATAGGTAGGTTATAATTGCATCCCAATTTTTGATGTCAATATTATGTCATTGTGGCGCAGAAATGCAATTGCTGATCTCACGTTGCAATTTTTTAATTGATGTTCCACACTCCTGCTCGACTGCCGTCAGATTAAATAAAAGGTTTAGTTGTGTGTTGACGAGGATACGTTTATTTTCATACCTGTCGCTTAGATTTTTCCAGGCGGTTGCAAAACCCTCGTTTGTTAATGAGCACCTGCCCACTATTTCTTCTGCCTCCCCTTGAGTTTTTTATTTTAGATAATATAATTTCTCGACATCTTTCAGATCAGTATTGTGGATGTATATCGCCGTGAACATATCTCTAAAGGCTGGCCAGGAAAGGTAGTCGCCTTTAAATACATCGGTGTCACAAGGCGGCAGCCGCATTTTATGTCCACGGCGCGAAGAGTCTTCATCCTTTGCTTCATCCTTTGCCGGCTGTGGGGTGGTAGCTTCGGCTTCAACCGCCACAGCAGACATGCATTGCAGGTAGCATGCGAAGCAACTTTTATTCTTCTTTCTTAGTGAGCTGAGCTCGTCTTTGGACAGCTCAGGATTGCTGAGAAGACTTTCATATGTGGACTTGGTCTTCTTCCATAGTGCCCTTAACTCCTCTTGCAGTAGTGCAAGGGTGTGCTTGTTCCGGGACTCGGCCGGGGCGGAGTTGAACTCTTGTCCAAACTCGACTATGGAATCAGCCAATCTCATATAAGTCTCCATTGATTTTATTAATTTGAATATCTTGTTTCTTTAAAGGGTTCGAGATTGGAGGCAAAAACTTAGCGGCGTTGGTGCGTATTCAACCGCAGCAAAAATTATAAGTGTGTTTTGTTTTTTGAACGTAGCCCAGCTATCAATCCTGCTGTGAATGTGCTGTATAAGTACAATCCTTAAAGATACACGGATTGAAATTCTGGTCTGATTGAATGTGTTAACACAGATAGCAATCTTATGTGAATTTAGTGATAAGCAAAAATTTGAATCAGATGTAAATCCTGACGTGAATGTAATGTGTGGCCAGTGTTATGAACCACTTATAGAGATCCTCACGAGGATTATGTAAGCCACAGATAGAAATCCTGACGAGGATTTAATGTGTATACAGTGATATAGATAGAAATACTGACGAGGATTTAATGTGTATGTAGTGATATGCAGCACAGATAGAAATCCTGAAAGGTTCTAGTGTGTACAAAGTGATATCAAACACAGATAGAAATCCTGAAAGGATTTAATGTGTCTACAGTGATGTGCAGTGCAGAGAAGAGAATCGTCTGCAAATATTTAATGTGTCTTAACAGGTGTGTTGCACACAGATAGAAATATTTTCCAAAAATTTGGCGTGTTTAAAAAAAGTTTAAAAAACGCAGATGTAATCCCGATGTGGATATGGTGTGTCAACCTCGACATTTAAGATACAAATCGAAATCCTCTGGATTTAATGTGTGTAATTCTAGAAATTTCAATCACAGATAGAAATCCCGATGAGGATTTAATGTGTATACCTAGTGATGTGAAACACAGATAAAAATCCTAACGAGGATTTAATGTGTATACAAAGTGAAAGTGAACGCTGAGTATTCCCGAGTAGCCAACCAGGGATCTTTCCCAATATAAAAAAATTAATTTGTTTATACAACTTACTGTGGAAAATTACGATTTAAAGTATTTATTAAGAAAAAAACTGAGAAAAATACAGCTATATAATAAAACGCGATCAGTATAAATTGTGTGATCAAGCCACTAGCCACCCAACGTAGTGATACTGTTTTGGCTTTTGGTCTTATTTCAGCTCGCAAACTGATTAATAAAGCGAATTCTGTGCTAGATAAGCTAAGGGTATCAACCAAGTGAAAATCTGGTTCCTGACTAGGAAGCTTTGTCAACGTATGTGACGACGAGGGGTACAACACAGTGCAGTGATGAATGTGAAAAAAAAACTAAAAAAAAATTTACTGAATATCTGCTTTGAGCGGTGTCGAGTAACCCTTACCACTGGTGGGGGGAATTACCCGATCGTCAAAAGGCGATTGGTGTGTTTAAAACACGAAATTTAGCAATTTCACTTGCTTTGCCTTTATTATATCTAACACGGAATGCATTTTCCGTGCGTAAAATCACGCATCTAATAAAAAGGTTTTTGTGCAACCAAGCTACCACGTACGTACCTTAAGTTTTTATTTTGATCGATGTGTTGATGTGAAGTGATGATAATGTGTTTTTCGCTGTGATGCGAATGGACTGTATGAGTGATAGCACTATTACGACGATGTGATAAATGGACTGTATGCGATAATAATGGACTGTGGCTGATGAATGTGATGATGATGAGGTTGTATGTGATGTCGTGTGGACTGTTTGATGTTGTGCGCTGACGTGATGTGATTTCGATTTGACGATTAGTGGACTGTATGAGTGATGTGATCTCGATGTCAATAGACTGTACGTGATGATCTGTGGCTGTATGTGTGCTCGCTTGTTTTGTGTTTTCGCTGGTTTTTATGTATGTTAATAATAGCCTCCTTAACTTTTGTTTACTTTATCCAAAGATGAAAATTGGCCAACATTTTACAAAAAAGTGCTGTTTTCTCCAACTTAAATTTTCTCGGCACGAATGGACCAAATGTTGCGGGGGGAATGTGGCACCCGGGTCGTGGGGCGCGATCGCACGCAAATAAAATAAAATAAAAAAGGAAGAATTAGTACCGAGTAGTTACAATTTATTTATAAAGGATAAATATTTTTCAATAATTGTGTATACAAGTGAAACACTCACAAACTTCCTGTTCGTCAGGAGGGCTAATTATTTCACAATATAAACGCAATTCAAGGCGTACAATTATAGTTTTATTAATCCAAATGCGCACGGATGAGCGCGATGAAGCTTCAGAAACGTTATATTGATTAAAGATCAAAATTAATTAAATCGACAATTCACTCTTGGTAAATTCACATTTGAAAACTATTAATTGCGAATATTAATTATAATGAGAATCGCAACTTAGGAAAAATGAAAAATGTGGAAAATGGTTGTTTTGTTTTACTCACCTGGGGTTAGCTGCTGGCTCGTGAACGTTCCAAAATAGAAAAGAAAGCCAAGACCGCGAACAAGTCCGCGGCACCTGCCGATAGCTAACTTTCGTTGAGTTTTTCCCCTTCAAAGTTAGCTCTCGGCTGGTGTTAGCCATTACCGGTAATAATAATAAAATAACTAATGTGCGTGTTAGGGTGGTCCGAAATATTTAGGCTGGTGGCCTAAACAATTGAGATTGTTGGTTTTAATATTTCTCCGTATTGGTGTACCTCCTTTTAGACCTGAAATGTCTATTACACTCTATTATGCTGCCATGCGCGCCTTTTGGATTAAAAACTTCTATTCCACTTCTCCTACGCATGTATTACGCTGCCAGTCATATCCTTATTTAATTGCTGCTGTCAGTTGGGAATTTGCATACTGATGCGATTTGTTGCCCATCTTCAGCTGTATTTTCCCAAAATATCTGCTTCTAGGTGTGTCCTGCGCCCATTGGTAGTTTGCTTATTTGTTAATATGTGTGCGAGGTTTCTTCTCCAAATTGTGGCCTGTGGCCATTAGTTAATTTTGACTTTGAGGAAAAAAAAAACTTGGCAGGATCTCTGTTCAGCTAGATTATTTTTAGCATTTTTGCAGATTTTAATCTAAGCTGGCAGGATCGCCGTATAATATTTAACCAAATAAAACCGAAACAGATTCGAGAGGCGCTTGAGTTCAGAGCAAAAATCGGATTGATTTTTATTATGAAATTCTTTCTCTTTTTGTAGTAAAAATGTCTTACAATGCTATTACAATTTTTACTTACAATACTTACACACTAAATTGTGGCCTGTGGCCATTAGTTAATTTTGACTTTGAGGAAAAAAAAAACTTGGCAGGATCTCTGTTCAGCTAGATTATCTATAGCATTTTTGCAGATTTTAATCTAAGCTGGCAGGATCGCCGTATAATATTTAACCAAATAAAACCGAAACAGATTCGAGAGGCGCTTGAGTTCAGAGCAAAAATCGGATTGATTTTTATTATGAAATTCTTTCTCTTTTTGTAGTAAAAATGTCTTACAATGCTATTACAATTGTTACTTACAATACTTACACACTAAAAGTAACTACATTCTAATTTCTATATACCAAGTCAGCAAATATTCCTATTACCTAATTATAGAACTATGTAGTAATATTTTGGCAGTCACACTGACAAACCGACGCTGTCGATCAGTCATGCTGATCGATACGTGAGCTGGTCAGTGTGACGCATACGGGTTAAACAACTGTAAACGGATACGACTCCCCGCTGAGTTCAATATAACTTGTCTATGCCGCTATGAGTTATTTGCGTGTGGTCGAAAGTGAAATTCATTTGGTTGTACATAAAATGTATTACAAGCTATAGTCATTCTGGCATTTACATAAATACAAATACCTTGTATGTAAGGCGTATTCTGGTAATGCCACAGTCTTTCACGCTCTCCAACATCGCATCTTGCTCCGGCGTTGAAACATGTTGCACCGCGTCGAAGGACAGGCCACCCTCGGAGGGCACGATTTCCGCCACACTGGCAACATTTACACTACCACTCACACCCTTACTCACAACACTCATACTGAAAGCCTTCCAAAAGTCCACCCCCAGGTATACCTCCTGTTGTAGACCAGGTACAACCAAAAACTCTAATTCCCTGGAGGTGTTATTCCACACAACTGGTAACTTTATTACCCCTAACACGTAACTTTATTACCTCTACTGGTAACTTATTACCTCTACATTTTCAACTGCCCTATCTACTTCTTCCCTACTCAAAATCTTTACAGCTTTGCTGCCGGGTTGCCTGTCTTCTGGCTGGAGTCCCCGGTTAACTCCGCCAGCCTAGGATTTTTCTGTTTTGGTTTAAACACGCAAAAGGACGAATCACTTCCACACGCAAAACAAACCATATTGTGGAACGAGGACGAATATTTATTTGGTTTTTGTGCTTCTGCCGGGTTTTTCACAAAGTGATCCACCGGCATATCACACGAGAAACACAACATGAAGTGGAAGGGAGAAGCACAAAAGGAATTGACAGTAGACTTGAACGCGGTCGTATTGACAGAAAGGCGAACACATTGGCAGGAGTTTGATGCTGGAGTTGAGATTGGGATTGTGCTTGGTGTTGGAACTGGGATTGGGATTGAGGTTGGTGTTTCCTACTAAAAGTTTCAATCTTCTGATCTCCTAACTCCTCTGGCTATTCAAAATCGATTTCATTTACGACCCCCGACCTACTTTTATTCTCTTTAATAAGCTTTTCGGCTCTCTTGCATTCCGACTTGTGCACCGCCAAGGAGTCCATTTTTATGGCGAAGGTCAAGGTGGCCAGGTACGTTCTCAGGCGACTGAGCCTGGAACTAGGAAGCTGGTTGTAATCCCTCCTAAAAAATCCATTTTTCTGTCAAGGTTCGAGAGGGAGGCTACTGAAGAGGATCTGAAGTCCTGTATCTGCTCAAAAACAAAAAGCGACCAAGTAACAATTCGGAAATTTAATTTTAGCTATGAAAGAAATGTATATTCCTTTAGATTAGACGTACCTATTGAACATTTTGACAGTATCTTGAGTAACGATTTTTGGCCCCCTGGGGCATTTGTGCGGGAATTTGAATATAGGTGGAATAAGAGTGTTCCACACTTAGCAAAGATCCCTCTTAATAGCACTGAGTCAAAAACTGAACGTAAACCTGCTTTAGATATATTTTATCAAAATGTTAGAGGCTTAAACACCAAATTAACTGAACTGTTTTTAAAATCGTTTTAAAATATGTTACGATATAATTGCTTTTACTGAAACTTGGCTGAAACCTCATGTCCTTAATTCAGAGGTCCTCTGCAATGACTACCAAATATATAGAAATGGCAGCCTGAACAGAATCGGAGGTGGAGTTCTGCTTGCTGTACTTTCTTCAATACGTTCTGAAGAGATTAGCGTACCCGCCATCGATACAATCAAGTTCTTACGCATACGCACCCAGCTAGCAAATAGCCACATTTACTTAGCCATCTGTTATATCCCGCCATCTTCTGAACTGTCCGTTTATATGCATCACATTTCCTTGCTAAAAACTGTAAATTCGATGCTAAAGCCTTCCGATTCCATTATTGTCTTGGGTGACTTCAATATGCCGCACATTTCATGGTGCATCTCTGGCTGTAATATCGTTCTTCAAAGTCTTCCAACAATGAGTTTCTAGACGGAATGGCCGAACTTTGCCTTCAACAAATCAACATCCAATCGAATAAATTCGGAAAAGTATTGGATTTAGCCTTTGTGGATGATGACTCTAATTATTCAATTAGTCGATGCGAGCCCATTATTGAACCTGAAGATGTTTACCACCCTTCTCTCAAAATAGTTTACGAATTGTTAAGTAATGCTTGTAACCGCGATAATAGACGATTCAACTCCAGTTATAGCCTTGACTTTGAGAAGGCCAATTTCAAAAAATTTAATCGTGATCTATCTCGAATAGTGTGGCCAATATTTAATGCTGACGTGGAGCAAAGAGTTTCTCACTTTTACAAAACCATTTACTGTCTTTTGGAAAAATACGTACCTAAGCGGATTTGTGTACATTGCAATACAAGCAAAGAATGGTTCACTAAAGAGCTGAACATTTAAAAAAATAAAAAGTCTCGGTCTTTCAAGTTGTTTAAGAAGACAGGTTTACATAACCATTACTTACAGTATTCAATTCTACGCCATAAGTATTTTCAATTGAACAAAAGGTGTTACAAAGCTTATCTTTGCAAAATTAAAAGAAATATAATTTGCAATCCGTAAGCATTTTACGGATTCTTAAACTCTAAACGCAGGGTTAAAGGGTTTCCATCATCCATGAAATTCAAACATAATATTTCCAGCGATGATCAAGAGATTGCCGGTTTCTTTGCGGAATTTTTTAAATAAAATTACTCTATTGAGACCAACGATTCGCCTAATGAATATCCCTACCATCTTAATACAAGTAGTTCAATCAGAGCCCATTTATATATACAGAAGGTGTATTATCTTATTTAAGAACTTTAAAGGTATCATATACATACGGCCTTGACAGGATCCCGACTCACTTTCTTAAAAAATGTGCTGCATACATCTATCAGCCGCTAAAAGATCTATTTAATTTATCTTTAATATATGGTGTTTTCCCAACAATGTGGAAGGAATCGTTTCTTATCCCGCTCCATAAAAATGAAAGCAGGTCTGCAATAGAAAACTACCGGGGAATAGCAAAGTTATCCGCAATCACAAAGTTATTTGAAGCTATTATTAGCCACCATCCAACGTTCTCTATTTCCACCATAATTGCAAGCAACATGGATTCTGTAAGGGCAAATCAACTATCACCAGTTTACTTGAATTTATCACTCACGCTTCTAATGGATTTAGAAAAAGCCTTCACACGCATGTAATTTACACCGACTCCAATAAAGCCTTCGAGGAAGTATCACACCTATTACTTATTTATAAGCTCAGTCAACTTGGTTTTCAACCCCGTCTTATATGTTGGATTTATTTCTATCTTGGTAATCGTACGCAAAAAGTAATCTTTAAAAATACACTTTCTGGGGTTATCAATGTTTCTCCTGGTGTTCCTCTGAGCAGCCATCTTGGTCCGATTATGTTCTTCTTGTTCATAAACGATTTATCCAATACAATAAAATACTCAAAAGTCTTGATGTACGTTGACAATGTAAAACTTTTCAAATCATACGCGTCTGTTGAGGAACATTCCTTGCTTCAAACGGATTTAAATCACTTGGTTACCTGGTGCAATGTAAATTATATGCCGCTCAATCTTAAAAAATGTAAAGTTATGTGTTTTTTTCGGAGAATTTCGCCGCCAGTTTCATATAAAATTAACAACTATAGTCTAGAAATTGTAAATAGTTTTGTCGACTTGGGAGTCATGATGGATTCCAAACTTTGTTTCAACCTTCATATTAATGCTACACTGAATAAAGGCAAAGGTGTTTTTGCTGTTAAACGGTGGTCAAAAGAATTTAACGACCCTTACGCAACTAAAGCACTTTTTACGACATTAGTTAGGCCAATATTAGAATATGGCTCAGTAATTTGTAATCCGCGTTATCAAGTCCATGCAGACCGTCTCGAATCAATTATTATTATTACTATTGATAGGTCTGGAAGCACTGCGACCTTTGTGCATATCTATTGTGCAAGACCTTTAAGCCTAATTTTGTATCTGGAGGCTCTTGATGTATCTAAGTACCTCTTCAGGCTTTTTACTCCATATCACGTAGGGATTAAGAGTCCCACCACCTAGATGGGATAGTCTCTGCCTAGCTAGAGCGACGCATTCGCAGAGAATGTGAACCGGCGTTCCATCATCCAGCTCACAGAAACGACAAATTTGGGTATCAGATAGATTTAATTTACTTAGCTGATATCGTAGACCGCAGTGTCCCGTGTAGTTCCCAGGAAGATTACTTAGGTCCTCCCTGCTTAGGTTAATGACTTTGGCTGTGTTACGGAAGATGTGGCCTGGGGTTTAGCAAAAGCGAGCCAACGAAACTTATAAGGTGAATGCAACCGTGCAGGGTTGACAAATCAGGCAACCTTGCTTAACGTCAAATTAGTGTAGGTGGCCAACTCAGCCGATTTCACGTTCTTCCTGTTTCCGGCATCTTCACTACAACAAGAAGGAATAACAAAAAGTTTATCAGACGACAACCAGGTAAGAACATTCAACAATAGTAGGTTTCATTGCGAGAAATAGTTTTAAAGTGTGTGATTTCCCAGTAGGACAAGTTATCTCGTCGCGAAACGGCTCCCAAGGTTAATTGCAGCTGTAAACACGCGCCAACATATGCGCGAAAATCAAACCACTACTCATCAATGAGCGCGCGCTCCAAATCCACAACCGCATCGAGGCATTTTCTTCAGACGCGGCGCTTACGAAAACGCTTCAACACTAGCGGCCGGAAAGCAATTAAAACTGACAAGTGTGTGCGCAACGTTGAGGCACGACAGCGCGGCACTCCATAATCAGTGGCCCGGCACGGAAGGGTGTTTGTAACAAGTTAAAGATTGTAAGTACCCATAGCTACATAGAATTCGCATGTTGGGTGGTCGCAGCCTACTCATACATTAAAGGGTAGACAATCAACGAACGTGAGCAGGAGAGGAGCAACATATCGGCATAAATGTCAAAATATATTCAACGTTAAGAACGACACTGTGAAAATACAACAGAACAGGTTTTGAGTAAGCGCAAATTATCCATACATTGTTGTATTATGTGATGTTAACTACATATAAGCAGAATACAATATTTTAATAATAGAGCATAGGGGTGCGCAGTCACTCATTCCTGATATGGAAAAGAGCACACAACCAGATTCGTATAGCACGGAATGCCTGCGCGCTTGAGTGTCCATACAAAATTCTGATGGCGGTGGAGAGGCGCTGAATACAACGTTTAAGTATATAGACACAGTTCTAGGTGTAGGATTATAGTAGAGATTGAGTGTGTAAACACTGTTCTTGTTAGGTATAAGATTGCACCAGCGATAATTTACGCTCAAATGTTCGATTGTTGTCAGCGTGGGGCAACGGCAGGGTGGTGAATCATATGTAGTTGAGATAATTGGTTAGCACGGTTGATGCTGTGCACGAATTCAGGTTTTTATCCGGGGCGCCTTAGGTAAGGAGCTGATATAGTGGTCAGTTTAGTTGAGGATGGTGAAAATTGAGTAGCCACAAATAATTCGCGCCATTCCGTCGCGTGCCAAGAGCGTAACTCAAATTTAATGAAATTTGTTTGTTATAAACGGGTTCGGTGCACGTACACACCGATACACTTATAGAGTTGAGTTGCTCATTGCCAAAACGACCCTCATGTTATATATCGTGATGTAGCTCAAAGCTTGCAAGACAGACCCATCGCATAGCGGGTAATTATACATGGTTATTGGATTCGAGTTGGTTTAAGATTGGCCGCGGTAATGCGATTCTGTCTTGAAATGCTTTGAGTTAATTCAGGAATACAATTTTATACTATCGTAATATTATTGTCATTGTAGACTGCTCATGTTCATTGATGCGATATGTAGGGATATGTGTTTAAAAATGCAGTCATGAGAAATGGTTTAGGAAGTAAACATTTGCAGCGACATGCATATGAGCGTATGAATATTTTTATATATAAAATTATGCGGAGTTTTTTGTTATACCAAACGTAGATGTATATGGATTCATAGTATATAGATTGCATTGAGCTAAATGCTTACAATGACCTTGGCGAGATTAGTATCGTTGATGCTCTCATATGAATACGACCTGCCATTGAATCTGTTATAAATAAATGGTGATTGAATGATCATATTATAATTACGTACTTTACTTAAATATATATTTATATTAATATTTTGCGTATACATTCGCGCGCAAACGTTAGGGTGGGACGCACACCGTTCAAATTGAATTGAAATCTAGAATATAGTTTTAGACAGTGGTTGAGTTGAACGCCACAGTATAGTCGAGTAAGATAAGTATAGACAAGTGCACGAGCACTCATGATAGTGTATCTTTAACATTGTAGTAGGTCGAGACATGAAATAACACATTAAATGAATTACTAAAACTAACAACAGTGTGATGAATGGGAGTAATGGGGTGATAGTACAAGGTTAGACAGACGGACACAGGCACAAAGGTAAGTGTTGGGTCAACCGATTTGGGCCTTGGTTGACATTGGTAGGGTGGGTAACGAAGCAGAAGGGCCGGCCTTGAGTTTATGGAGGCGAACTGCGACGACGGCGATGGCATGTTGTGGAGGAGGACATACAAGAGGGGAAGCGAGAACAACAGCGCACGGGTACGAAATTTTTTCTTATTGTTTCTGCGGTTTAGGGCAACATCGTTGATGATTTGTGAACCCCACCCCATCCGGCGAGCTGAGAATATGCAAGCGTACCCAGCGGATCATCAGACCTTATTCTTCCATCATAAGGGAACCCGCACCGCACTGCCAGCCATGGCAACAGCTGATATTTTCGTTGCCGGAAGTATAAACAGTTTGGCCTGCCTTTGCCCTGGGCAATCAATCCGGTGAAGTCTGAATTGTTTAGTTTCCCAATTACTTATAGTTTCCCTGGTGTGTGCTTTTGTGAGTCCACAAAAGGGCCTTGGACCATAGAATGCTGACGTAGCACCGTGCTTTGCTAGGTAATCTGCATGTTCATTACCTTCATGTCCCTGATGTTCGGGAACTCATACCAACAAAACCTTGTTTTTGGCTCCCAGGGCATTAAGGATTTCAGTGCATTCATCCACTAGCTTAGATGTAACTGAGTAGGATTGCAAGGCACGCAGTGCAGCCTGGCTGTCCAACATAATGTAGACGCTCTTCGATGTTGAGCCACAGACCTCTACTGCATGAATTTCTGCCTGAAATATGATGGGGTAGCATCCATTGGTATCGATTTTTTGAAGTTTGCCCAAAGATTCCAGCTCCCGTTCTTCCGTCATCGAATTTCGATCCATCACTGTACCAGACTTCTGAGTCAGGGTCGTTATAAGGATTCCTTATTTCCCAGTGGGTCCTGTCCACAATGGATACTTCAAAGTTCCGTGAGATTCTGAGCTTAGGGGACATTACGTCACGCAGTTGTAATGAGGGATTTCCTATGAATTTTCTTATTACTTTCATATACCCTATCATATTTCCTTCCTTCAGCTCAGAAATATTTAGAGGTCTTAGTGCACCTAGTGTTGCCTCTTTCTCTATCAGAATAGGGAAGGGAGGTGTTCCCACTAAAGCACTAAGTGCGTCAGCAGGGGCGGGTCTCATCCCACCCGCTATGCCAACGCAAACTAATCAATGCAGTTTGCTTAGTTTAGGTTAGGTTAGGTTAGGGTGGCTGCCCTAGGGCACACTTAGGCCAGTAGTATTAGGCCCGTCATGATACCACGAAAAACACCGTTACCTTTGACTTATCTTGTTTGGTTGATTTTCCTACAGGGTGGATAAATGATGTATATTGGAACGATTTTCCGTCATCCCTTGTCAAGTTTGGTTTTGATACAAACCGGTTTCGGCGTTGTGCCATCATCAGTGTCGATTTTCGTTCTGATCTGTTGTTGTCGTTTGTCCTGTATTTATAGTTCGTAGGTGTATGAGCCGGTATTGTCAAATTGATGCTTGTGTATATTTAGTTATGTGTATGTGCTCTGTGTTCGTTCAGAACCGAGGGTGGTTTACTAATCGATTTGTGTGGCTGACTGGGGTAGGTAGAAATCTGTGATTTTAGTCGTTTGACCTTCTTTGTCGGTTTTTTGTTTTGGTGGGTTAATTGTTTTGTGTTTATTTGTGGTTGTGTGTTTGTCTGTTGTACCTGTGTGATTAAGTTGTCAAATGCTCGCCTTTGCTTTATATATTTTCAGTAGGCATCGCTTGTAAATTGTTAGTAGTCCGTTCGCGTTCAAGTTAAAAGCCTGACAAGCAATAACTGACTTATCTTGTTTGGTTGATTTTCCGACAGGGTGGATAAATGATGTATATTAGAACGATTTTCCGTCATCCCTTGTCAAATTTGGTTTTGAGACAAACCGGTTTCGGCGTTGTGCCATCATCAGTGTCGATTTTCGTTCTGATCTGTTATTGTCGTTTGTCCTGTATTTATAGTTCGTAGGTATATGAGCAGGTATTGTCAAATTGATGCTTGTGTATATTTAGTTATGTGTATGTGCTTTGTGTTCGTTCAGAACCGAGGGTGGTTTACTAATCGATTTGTGTGGCTGACTGGGGTAGGTAGAAATCTGTGATTTTAGTCGTTTGACCTTCTTTGTCGGTTTTTTGTTTTGGTGTGTTAATTGTTTTGTGTTTATTTGTTGTTGTGCGTTTGTCTGTTGTACCTGTGTGATTAAGTTGTTTCCTGTAAACAAGTTTTAAGGCTCAAATATTGTGTCAGAAATTGTGTTTATCTGTTCGTTTATTATTCTACCGTCGAATGTTTTCTGTTTGTAGATTTCCATGTTTTCGAGTACGTTGAGACGTCGGCCCTTTTCTTGTATGTGAAGAACCCTAACTGTTTTATTGATATTTGCTGGGGAACATTCATTCTCGACCATGTGATTCGCGAAGTTAGACTCGGGTATAATGTTTGGATTCCGTATTTTTTTGTTGTAATCTCTAATATGTTCTCTGAACCTCGTTCTAATTGCCGTCCTGTTTATCCTATGTAACTATGCTGGCATCCGCAGGTAAGCTTGTATACGCCGTGGCTGCTAAACGGATCCTCTGAGTTAATGTTAGTTCTTAGTTTTCGCCCTAGATTGTTCGATGTTTTGAATGCTGTGTTAATGTTGTATTTTTTAAAGAAGTTTGCCAATTTATATGTTGCTTTTCCAGTATATGTCATAGTCGTCCAGCTATTATTTTCCTTTTCATTATTTCTTTTTGGTTCTCCATTTGTCCTTCTGAGCTTATCTACTAGTGCTTTTTTATATCCGTTGTGTGCAGCGATATTATATATGACCTCAAGTCCTCTCTTATATGCCTCTTGTGTAAGAGGTGTTCTTTCAAGTCTATGTACCAAGTGCCTTAATGCTGCATTTTTATGCTGTTGAGGGTGATTTGAGGTATTGTGTATTATTGTTTCGGTGGCCGTTGATTTTCTATATATGTCATAGTTAAATCTTTTGGCTTCTTTATCAATATTTATCGTGAGGTCTAGATAGTTGATGCCTCCGTCTTTTTCGGTTTCCATTGTAAATTTTATATTGCCGTGCTGTTTGTTGAAGTACTCCAGTACGAGCTCTTCGTTATTAGTAGTTAAAACGCATATTATGTCATCCACGTATCTAGCATAAAATGACACGCCTAATTTGGACTTCAGCTCCTGTATGTACTTTTCTTCCAGATTTTGCATGAACACTTTCATAAGAATTGCTGATGTGGGGCTTCCCATTCCAAGACCGTTTGTTTGTCTATATATTTTATTGTTGAATTGAAAATAGTTTTGACGTAAAGTGGTTCTTAGCGTATTTGTGATTTGCATACTTTTCACTTTGTTTTTTGTGTTATGAACTATTGCTGAGCTAACTATGTCCAAAGTCTCCGATAGTTGTATAGCTAAATGGTTAGCGCAGCATGCCTAAAGCGTACTGATGATGAAGGCTTAGCACCCTTCGAAATGGATCTATCTGCGCAGCTATGGCAGGTTGTCTGAAAAATTTTCTACTTACTATTCCAAAAACAAAATACAATTTTTCAAATTTATAAAAATTAAAAAACAACAATAATTAGAAAAAAATTATTGTTCTGGCCTTGAGCTCGAATCGAACCTTGAATCATTTATCAATAGGCCGATAAAAACAAAAACAATTGTTAATAAACCATGAGCACTTGGGAATGTCAAACAAAGTAATTGACAATAAACAAAAATCCAGCATTATCAGTGATTTGCAGCAGATGGCGCAACACTGAATAAATATAGTTGGTAAAAAGGAATAGAAGTAGCAAATTTGCCAGTCAAACAAACCACCGCTGTATAGCTAAATAGTTAGCGCAGCATGCCTTAAGCGTACTGATGATGAAGGCTTAGCACCCTTCGAAATGGATCTATCTGCGCAGCTATGGCAGGTAGTCTGAAAAATTTTCTACTTACTATTCCAAAAACAAAATAAAATTTTTCAAATTTAGAAAAATTAAAAAATAACAATAATTAGAAAAAAAAATATTGTTCTGGCCTTGAGCTCGAATCGAACCTTGAATCATTTATCAATAGGCCGATAAAAACAAAAACAATTACTAAGAACTAACATTAACTCAGAGGATCCGTTTAGCAGCCACGGCGTATACAAGCTTACCTGCGGATGCCAGCATAGTTACATAGGACAAACAGGACGGCAAATAAGAACGAGGTTCAGAGAACATATTAGAGATTACAACAAAAAAATACGGAATCCAAACATTATACCCCAGTCTAATTTCGCGAATCACATGGTCGAGAATGAATGTTCCCCAGCAAACATCAATCCAACAGTTAGGGTTCTTCACATACAAGAAAAGGGCCGACGTCTCAACGTACTCGAAAACATGGAAATCTACAAACAGAAAACATTCGACGGTAGAATAATAAACGAACAGATAAACACAATTCCTGACACAATATTCGAGCTTTTAAAACTTGTTTACAGGAAACAACTTAATCACACAGGTACAACAGACAAACACACAACAACAAATAAACACAAAACAATTAACACACCAAAACAAAAAACCGACAAAGAAGGTCAAACGACTAAAATCACAGATTTCTACCTACCCCAGTCAGCCACACAAATCGATTAGTAAACCACCCTCGGTTCTGAACGAACACACAGCACATACACATAACTAAATATACACAAGCATCAATTTGACAATACCTGCACATATACCTACGAACTATAAATACAGGACAAACGACAACAACAGATCAGAACGAAAATCGACACTGATGATGGCACAACGCCGAAACCGGTTTGTCTCAAAACCAAATTTGACAAGGGATGACGGAAAATCGTTCCAATATACACCGTTACCTTTCCTCCTCGAACCATTTTGAGAACCTGATGAAATCTACCAAGTCCTTGACGTCACGCTCAACAACCTGGCTCAGATTATCAAGGCTGTTGCTGGGCAGTTGCAAATGAGGTGAACCACCGTTTCTTCCTCCTCATCCTTTTTACAACTCCTACAGCAACGACAATAAGGCGCTACTAACCTTTCTGCATGCTTACCTATGAGGCAATGACCCGTTAGTGCCCCCACAAGTGTGGAAATTGTATCCCTTCTTAGGTTCTACACGTGACGGGATCTTTTAGGATCCCGTTTAGGCCAGGTTTCTTTTGATATTCGACACCTCGGTGTTTGTAGCCACCTTTCGTCGGCTTGACGGTAGATGTGCTCTTTTAGCAGTAGCTTGCATGTGGACATGGGCATACCTAAGCGTTCTTGTCCACGAAGAACCTGCCTGGTTGTAGCCTGCCTAGCGAGTTCATCTGCAATGCATTTTCCCTCGATATCCCTATGTCCAGGGACCCATGTGAGATGTACGCGGTTCTGTTGAGCCATCTCTTGAAGAGATCGGCGACAGTTTAGTGCTAGTTCAGAACTGAACGAGTGGGAGCCAGGAGATTTTATGGCAGCTTGGCTGTCGCTGAAGATAAAAATTTCTTTGCCGACATTGTATGTCCCTATCCTAGCTGAGGCTTCCATTATGGCTGCAACTTCTGCCTGGAATATACTGCAGTGGTACGGTAGTCTGAATGAGAGCTGGAGGTCAAGGGCCCTTGAGTATACTCCACCACCAACTCTACCGTTTAGCTTGGAGCCGTCCGTGTATATGGAAATGCTGCTGCTCATAGCAAGGCACTTATCTGACTCCGTCCAAGCATCCCTGCTGGGTATGTTTATCTCAAAGTTGGTTTCTGCAACTGTTGTGGTCGCACAGCGACCCATGCTAGGAGGAAGAAAACTGTATTTGGTTAGTATACTTGAGTGTCCTGTGGTTTTGTTGTTCCAACACGACAACTCCCTTAGACGCAGGGCTGACGTTGCCGCTGCTGGATATCAAGAATGACCCGAAGAGCTTCGCTAGGCGTTGTTCTTAGAGCCCCGCTTATGCTAATCATGCTGGATCTGTGGACTTTACCCAACAAGTTTAGGTTTGACGCCTTGCTAAAGGCTGGCCACCGAACAAATACCCCATACAGCAGTATTGGTCTGATAATCGCGGTATAAATCCATCTGCATATGTTGGGGGTGAGTTCCCATTTTTTGACAATGGCTCTTTTACACGTATATAATGCAATTTACGCTTTCTTTTGTCGCTGAATAACGTTGCCCTTCCGGTTCAGTGTCTAAAACTACGCCTAGAAATGTGTCTTTATGTGCCAGGCATAGGCGCACCCCATTTAGTTCTGGTAGGTTTAACGATGCTATTTTGTATCGTTTGGTATATAAGACAAGCTAAACTTTATCTCAATTGACGCTGAGTCCACATCGGGAAGCCCACAGGGAAACCTCTCGCAATGCTACCTGCATCAAATCGCATAAAGTTTGAGAGAAATTGACTCTGTAGACAAATGCCAGGTCTTCAGCATATGCCGCAACCTTCCCACTCCCCCATATAGTATCTCTTTATAGCGAGTTTACCGTTGAGTACCATAGTAGAGGGGAAAGGACACCACCCTGGGGCGTACCCCTTGCGACAAATCGTGTTAAATCAACCTTCCCCAGTGAGGAAAGCACTTACCTTCCCCTGAGCAGTTGATCAATCAGTCCCACTAGGGGTATATTTACGTCCAAACAAGTTATTGTTAACGGCGTCTGGACTTATATTGTTGAATGCTCCTTCAATGTCTAGGAAGGCCAAAAGACAATAATCCTTTTCAAACAAGGATGTTTCTATAGTAGATACTAGGCTGTGTAGCGCAGTCTTCGCAAATTTTCCTTTGGTGTACGTGTGTTGATAGCCAGAAATGAGCTTCCTATAAATGCTTGTAGTGATAAAATCGATAAATATTCTATCTAGGGTCTTGAGTACGAAGGATGAAAGACCGATAGGTCTGTAGTCCTTCGGGTCGTAGTGAGAGGCTTTGCCTGCCTTAGGAACGAATATGACCGTGGCGCTCTTCCATGCCCACGGCATATAGTTCAGAGCCAAACAAGCGGTATATATGTGCCGCAGCCAGCTGGCTGATAACTCCAGAGAGTAGATATGTCAAACTTTTGGCTTGCCACCTCACCCTCTCCTCAGTGATGGGTATATTTACAGCTTGGTTTGCTGTAGGTACTTCCGGTGCGTTGGTCATATTTCCCGGGAAATGTGTGTCCAGGAGCAGCTCTAGGGTTTCCCCTTCTGTGCTGGTCCAGGTACCATTCGGTCTCCACAGAAAGCTAATAGCTGTTTGCGTCTTAGAAAGCGCGCACCGCAGCCTTGATGTGTCAAACACGCTTTCGACTCCATTGCAGAAATTTCTCCATGAAGTTCTCTTCGCTTGTCTCAGGAATTTTTTGTAGGTCCTTAGTTTCTCCTTGTATTCTAGTCATTGTGACCCGTTATCAAGGAATTTGGCTTTGTTAAACTGTTCTCTACAGGATTTACGAAGTAGGTCCAGATCATGGGAACACCAGTGAGGTTTACGCTTACCGCGTGGTTTTGGCTCGCCGAGGTCGTAAAACACTCTTCCTTTGCTCTGTCTAAGGGGCTCGAGAGCTTCCTTATTCAGGGCTAACACGGCCTGTCTCCTTGGTCCTACAGCGTCCTCGATTTGGATGCCACTCCAGTCCTGCGTTGGGAGAGCCAGGTTCATCGGTTGCAGCATCCAGAGAACTCTCTCAGTTTCTGCTGGAACTGCTGGAACCCATGCCCTGGCCTTTGTCCGGGCCGGAAGGTCCTTCCAGCCAACGACCTCAATAATCGCCCCGGGATAGACTTGTCCCAGCTTTGCGGCTGCTGCCTTGTACAGCGCAACAGACCTTGCGTCCTCGCAAACGAGTACCTTGATTTTGCCCTGGTACCACCCTGCATCAGAACCTCTCGGCGGACTACCCGGAGACTCCATCAGCACGTAGAGAACGGCGTTAAAGATTTCATTCCGGACGTACGGCCACTGGTATTTAGGGATTGCACCACGGTCATTCCCTCGGTCCAGGATCCCTATAAGGATCTGACCCTTGGCTACATCGGCAAAGCTGGGTTTGGCTACCGCGGGGTGATTCTGATGCCTTTTCGGCGGTGGTTTAATATCATCGTCGGACCTTTGACGCTTGTATGGGGTTGCGCTTTCTACATTTGCTGGAAGAGAACCCCGAAAATTCGGCAGTAGAGCTCACGCCCTTTCCACCGAATTCCTTGCGTTCTCTGACAGCGTTTCCAGCGGAACGCCCTCATACCCTGACAGGACTTTTGCAGCCCTTCCCTTGTTCCTGTGGAACGATCGCTTATGGGACTCTTCTTGAGAAGGGGTCCGACCCGTAGTTGCCCTCGCGGTCGTACCCCCGGATGATGTCTTCTTTATGGCTCCTTTCTCCTTTGGCACAGTGGGAAAAATGGTAGCCGTTCCGGCGCTTGGCCGGTGTCCTGCAACAACAGGCGCGTCAAGGTTCGCCGTTGCCAGCGCAACTCCCTTCGCCGCTACACTAGTGTCGACCCCCACCAAATGGCTCTTCCCTATAGCATTGGTAGTCCTCCCTAGTTCACTAGGGCGTATGGATACTTTTGGTGTTGCCCTTCTCCCTTTGGAGGAGGACGAAGATTCTTTTTTACTTTGTTTTTTATTCATCTTGTTCTTACGAACCTTTGCTAGACGAGGGCAGCTAGGGTCAACTTATTGAAAAGGGGGAAAAGTGTCGTCCGCCGCGGCAGAGCCCCTTAACGCGGTAAGACCATTTCTACTCTCTGAGGCGGCCCGGTGTGCCAGATTAACCACCCGGCTGCAAACCATCAAATGGGCACGGTGCCGCATAACACCCTGGATTGGGAAGGGCAGGTCTTGGTCATCGCTCACCCTAGGACTAAGCCACCGCAGTCATGCAAATCCATATGAACCTGCATCCTATTGGGTGGCATAGTTCCGTGGTCAGCGACTTAGCCCTCGCACCGCGGCAAAATATCTGTCCTTTGCTTAGTTTAGCCGTTGCCGTACTTTGGGTGGCCTTCTGCCACCAAACTAGGGAAGCGTAGGTGACTATTGGCCTTTCAACAGTATTAAATGTCCAATATACCATTTTTGGACAAATCCCCCCTATTTTGCCGTAGAGACGAGTACAGGCGGAGAAAGCTCTTGTTGCCTTGTTTAGGATAGCATCCAAATGAGTATCTCAAATCAATACAAAAACAATTTTTACTATTTGCCTTAAGAAATTTTCAATGGGAATCTTTATATAATCTTCCACCTTATACTAATCGATTAAGGCTTATCAATCTTCCAACTCTTGCTAGTCGAAGGGAAATGCTTGGTGTAATATTTATGACAAAACTTTTACACGGATCAATTTCAAGCCCATTCCTTCTGAATGAAGTGAGGTTTTGTGTTCACTCTCGGACTTCGGGACACTTCAAACCTCTCCTGCTGAAACAATGTAGAAAGAATTTCGAACTAAATGAACATTTTCGGTGTTTATGCCAAGGTTATTACTCTCACTCAAACACATTTGTAAGCTCGGACTCCCTTTTTTCTATAAAAAAGACTGTTCTCACCACTCTTAATATTTAATGTATAAAACGATTGCTTCTGTTCTCTTTAAGCATTACGCTTGGCTGATGATATCTCTTCTGAAGCTAAGCAGTCTGAGATCTCGACACTTGACAAACTGCTGCCCATCAAATCGATCGCGTGAACAGGATTACCATGGATTCATTGGGCCACTTGAGGGCAGCGCGCTGCCACAACGTCCATTAAAAAAAAAAAACAAAAAAAAAAGATTTCACCTGATGATGCCAACCAGCTCCCGCTCAGGGATCTTCTTCCGCAAACGGAATGCCATGTTGTGGACTGCGGCATAAAAGTCGTTGAAAGCTTCCGCGGGCAGTTGTTTCCTCTCCATGATTTCACGGATTATTTCATAGTCGGACTCAGCGGACTTGAAGTGGCTCAGCAGCTCGGCCTTCAGCTTGTAGTCTCGCACGAAATATTTAACACGTTTTATGCTTAACTAAATTATATTTATTTTGTGATAACATTAGGAGAAATGTAAATTTTATGAATTCAATATCTCAACGCGCACTTGTCGGTCTGACGAAAACGAATAGAATAAGAACGATAAAGTGCGAAGAAAAAGAATAAAAGCAATGCCATGTCATAGTGCTGAATTTTCGAAGTACTATTTTTATTATACTTATTTGCTGAGCATGTTAGGCTGAGTGCGCCACATCACTCCCTCCTTAACGGAAAGCGAAATTTAACTTTACGTCCGGATCGTGTTCGATACTCTTCGGGTGCCGGTAGTGACGGCGGTGTCTCATTTTCCTTGATAAAATATGCGGCTTTCAATCGATCGATGCTGACGTTCACATGTTTGCCATGAACATTGACTTTAAAATACTTTTCGTATCGTTTTTATACTGGAAATGGGCCTTCACATGGTGGTTGAAGTGGTCGACGAACAGAATCTGTTCTTATAAAAACAGCTGAAGTAGTAGTCAAATCAGTCTTGTTTGCGAAGGCCTCAGCTGACGCATTTTGCAACGAAGGTGGTTTGTAAACTCATGTTAGAAGTGGAAGTCATCTCATTGCTTCCCTGAGATGGTTGCAAAAATTCTCCTGGTAGACGAAGAGAGTCTCCATAGACCATCTCAGCCGGTGTAGATTTTAAATCTTCTTTGTATGTCGATCGATAACCTAGTAGGATTATGGGCAAAACATTGACTCATTTTTCCGTCTGGTGAGATTTGATGCTTGCCTTTAGTGTTCTGTGCCAACGTTCTATTATGCCGTTTGCTATTGGATGGTGCGCCGTGGTTCTTAGATGTTGTATTCCCAAAATATTGTTGAGTTAACGGAATAAGGAAGACTCGAATTGCCGCCCTTGATCCGTAGTGATTCGGAGGGGAACACCACATCTGCTGATCCAATTCGAATAAAATGTATGGGCTATAGATTCAGCCGAAATATTTTCAATAGGATACGCTTCTACCCATCTCGTATAACGATCGATGTACGTAAGGCAATAACGGAATCTTCTGCAAGGTGGTAAAGGTCCGACTATGTCGATGTAAACATGTTCGAAACGCTTATTTGCAAGTGTGTACGTAGATAATGGGGCTTTGTTATGTCGAAATACTTTTGCTTTTTGGCATGCAATGTACGCTTTGGTCCAGTGGAGGCAGTTTTTTCTGAGGTTAGGCCATATGAACTTTTCCGCGACGATGTTGATGGTTTTAGCCGCTCCGCTATGACATATGTTATGCATCGACAAAAAACCTATTTCGAATTTATTGTCGAATCTTACCTGTGCTAACGTCGCAATAAATTTCGGTATTTACATCAAATAATGAAAATGGCTTAAGGACTAACCCTGACGAATTATGGTGCAGTAGTTTCTGTAGCTCTTCATCGTTACGTTGACTTTCTGCCAATTTATGATAATCAATGTGACTATTGACATGTACTGCTTCAATGCGTGATAAGGCATCGGCGACGACGTTATCTTGTCCTGGAAGATACGAATATCTGTAGTAAATTGGCTTAAAAAATCGAGGTATCCTATTTGTCTTGGCGATGGTTTTTCCAGCTTTTGCTGGAATACGAACTGGAGCGGCTTACGATCCGTGAATGAACAAAAACTTTGACCTTCAAGCATATGTCGAAAAGATTTGACTGCTTTGTACGCGCCTAATAATTCACGGTGCTTCAGAAAGCTCTTTTTTGCACTGCTCAAAAGCACTAAGTGTGGTTTTATTCCATATAATTTTCGTAGTGTCATTTTTTCTGTTGCCTTTTATTAGCCCAGAAAGTATACCTTGACTTACTGCTGCCTTTGGCAAAAAACGTCGAAAGTAATTGAGCATACCCAAAAATCGCCTAAGATCGCAGATTTGTTTAGGTTACTCAAACTCACTGATAGCCTTCACTCTCTCAGCTGGTGGCGTAACTCCGTCTTTGCTGACAAAGTAACCCAAAAATAATATTTCTAGCTTGCCCCAAATGCATTTAGATGGATTTATTATAACATTATACTCACGCAATCTTTTAAGTACGGTGCAAAGGTGCTGCCGATGCTGATCTTCGTCTTTAGATGCAACTAAGATGTCGTCTAAGTAAGCCCATGCAAAATCCAAGTCTCTTAGTATGTGGTGCATAGCACATGAAAACAAATTCGAATAACCCAAAAGTTGTCGTGATCGCCGTTTTGGGAATGTCTGCTGGCTCCACTGGCAGTTGATGGTATGCACGGCGTAAGACTATTGTCGAAAAAATAGTGCAACCGTGCAAGTTGTGCGTGAAATCGTGCAGATGCGGACCCGGGTAACGATCAGGCTCTATTATACTGTTTAACCGCCTAAAGTCTCCACACGGCCTCCACTCGCCATTCTTCTTTCGCACCATATGGAGCGGATTGGCCCAGGGACTTCTTGATGGGCGACAAATACCAGCGTACCTGAGCGATTGGATTTCAGCTTTAACAGCCTTAAGTTTATCCGGCGCTAAACGTCGAGGTTTCGAAAACACTGGAGGTCCTTTTGTTACAATATGATGCGTAAATTCGTGTTTTATTTTCATAGGCGTTATATTTCTTTAAGTCCAAGGTGTTGAAATGAAAATATCTAGCATCAATACTGCGGGCCAGTTTTTTCTCAACGGAATATCATAGAGAGTAAAATTTTCCGTCTGTGCTTTTCCTTGCGTGCAAAAATGTGCTCAAGAATAATTTTTTTGCACCGTTTTTGTAACAATTTTAAAAATAGAAATTTATTTCACAGAAATAAAATATGCGCTCTTAAAAAGTTTTTAATTACAAGCAAATTGGTGTTTTAATTGTCGGTAAAAGTCTAGTTGAGGGGTCGACTGGTAATACGCTACCATTTTAAATTCTCGAATAAAGAAATTTTTGTTAACTAGATTAGTGGAAGTGTTGTTTTTTAGTAAAACACAAACTACTTCTTTTTATTCCTTTCATGAAAATGAAATGGTATATTAACTTTGGCACGAATCTCAAAATTGTAAGTCATTAAACGAAAATAAATAGACCCAGCATTAAGTATACCGAGATAATCAGGATGAAGAGCTGAGTTGATTTTGCCATGCCCGTCTGTCCGTCTGTCTGTTTGTATGCAAACTAGTCCTTCAATTTTTGAGATATCTTGATAAAATTTGGTGGGCAGGTGTATTTGGGTGTCCGATTAGACATTTGTCGGAACAGGCCGGATAGGACCACTATAGCATATATCCTCCATACAACCGATTTTTCAGAAAAAGAAGATTTTTGCCATATCTTCCTCAATTTATCAGATTGAAGCTTCAAACTTCACCATATACTTTCGTATATTGCATATATTGTTGTCTGAACAAATGGATGAGATCGGTCGTATATATAGTATATATCCCCACACCCGATTGTTCAGATAAGAAACTTTTCGTAATTACTGCCCTATTTTAAGAGCTAGAGGCTTCAAATTTCAATGAATGCTTTGTTGCCTGAAAAAATCATAGAGATCGGTGGTATATATAGTATATATATGGTGGTATATATAGTATATATATAGCATATATATATATTTTGGCAATTTCAGCCCCATTTTAACAGCTAGAAGCTTCAAATCAATTATTATTATTATTATTATTGATAGGTTTGGAAGCACTGCGACCTTTGTGCATATATATTGCGCAAGACCTCTAAGCCTAATTTTGTATTTGGAGGCTCTTGATGTATCTAAGTACCTCTTAAGGCTTTTTACTTCATATCACATAGGGATTAAGAATCCCACCACCTAGATGGGATAGTCTCTGCCTAGCTAGAGCGACGCATTTGCAGAGAATGTGGACCGGCGTTCCATCATCCAGCTCACATAAACGACAAATTTGGGTATCAGATAGATTTAATTTACTTAGCTGATATCGTAGACCGCAGTTTCCCATGTAGTTCCCAGTAAAAGTTCTTAGGTCCTCCCTGCTTAGGTTAATGAGTTGGACTGATATTTTCGTTGCTGGAAGTATAAACAGTTTGGCCTGCCTTTGCCCTGGGCAATCAATCCAGTGACGTCTGAATTGTTTAGTTTCCCAATTACTTATAGTTTCCCTGGTGTGTGCTTTTGTTAGTCCACAAAAAGGCTCTGGACCATAGAATGCTGATGTAGCACCGTGTTTTGTTAGGTAATCTGCATGTTCATTACTTTCATGTCTCTGATGTCCGGGAACCCATCCCAACAAAACCTTGTTTTTGGCTCCCAGGGCATTAAGGATTTCAGTGTATTCATCCACTAGCTTAGATATAACTGTGTAGGATTGCAAGGCACGCAGTGCCGCCTGGCTGTCCGACATAATGTAGATGCTCTTCGATGTTGAGCCTCTCCGCAGACATTCTCTACCACATACCTCTATTGCATGAATTTCTGAAATATGGTGGCGTAGCATCCCATTGGTATCGATTTTTTGAAGTTTGGCCCATAGATGCCAGCTCCCGTTCTTCCGTCATCGAATTTCGATCCATCCGTGTACCAGACCTCTGAGTCAGGGTCGCTATAAGGATTCATTATTTCCCAGTGGGTTACTTCAAAATTGCCTGATTTTCTGAGCTTAGGGGACATTACGTCACGCAGTTGTAATGAGGGATTCCCTATGAATTTTCTTATTACTTTCATATGCCCTATCATATTTCCTTCCTTCAAATCAGAAATATTTAGAAGTCTTAGTGCACCTAGTATTGCCTCTTTCTCTATCAGAATTTGGAAGGGAGGTATTCCCACTAAAGCACTAAGTGCGTCAGCAGGTGCCATTCTCATCGCACCCGTTATGCCAACGCAAACTAATCGATGCAGTTTACTTAGTTTAGCTGTTGTCGTTCTTTGCGTCGCCTTCTGCCACCAAACTGAGGAAGCGTAGATGACTATTGGCCTTACAACAGTGTTTAATGTCCAATATACCATTTTTAGACAAATCCCCCATATTTTGCCGTAGAGACGAGTACAGGCGAAGAAAGCTCTTGTTGCCTTGTTTAGGATAGCATCCAAATGAATATCTCGAATAAATACAAAAACAATTTTTACTATTTGCTTTAAGAAATTTTCAATGGGAATCTATATATAATCTTCCACCTTATACTAATCGATTAAGGCTTATCAATCTTCCAACTCTTGCTTGTCGAAGGGAAATGCTTGGTGTAATATTTATGACAAAACTTTTACATGGATCAATTTCAAGCCCATTCCTTCTGAATGAAGTGAGCCTTTGTGTTCCCTCTCGGCCTTCGAGACTCTTCAAACATCTCCTGCTGAAAAAATGTAGAACGAATTTCGAACTAAATTAACCTTTTCGGTGTTTATGCCAAGATTATAACTCTCACTCTAACACATTTGATAGTTCGGACTCCCTTTTTTCTATAAAAAAGACTGTTCTCACCACTCTTAATAATTAGTGTATAAAACGATTGCTTCTGTTCTCTTTAAGCATTACGCTTGGCTGATGTTATCTTTTCTGTAGCTGAGCAGTCTCAGATCTCGACACTTGACAAGCCGCTGCCCATCAAATCGATCGCGTGAACAGGATTCGCCTGGTTTCATTGGGCCACTTGAGAGCAGCGCGCTGCCACAACGTCCATTAAAAAAAAAAACAAAGAGAAAAGCTCAGGGATCCTCTTCCGCAAACGTAATGTCATGTTGTGGACTGCGGCATAAAAGTCGCCGAAAGCTTCCGCGGGCAGTTGTTTCCTCTCCATGATTTCACGGATTATTTCATAGTCGGACCCAGCGGACTTGAAGTGGCTCAGCAACTCGGCCTTCAGCTCGTGGTAGCCGAAGTCGGGCTCATCCGCGTGGACCTCGAGGACCTGCCAACACCACTTCATGGCACCGGAAACCACACTATGAAAGTCCGTGAAAAGCTGGTAGTACCAAATATTATGCTGCTCGCGCATCCTCTCCACTCGAAAGACGAAGCTTTCGACGCTTATACCTTTACCGGTCCCATGGAGTTTTATGTGCCACTTTTCAAGGTCGAGCTTCTTCCACCTGGGAGGACCGCTGGCATCTCGCCCGGCACTGTAACTGGCCGTTGGCTCATGGATGCGGTCAGCGTTTCCCCACTCCGGCTTTGAAGCTCGGGCGTGGATGCCAAAGCGGACCGATGTCCAGGCGCTTGCGCAGACGTCTCAATGTCTGCTACGCGGCCACCAGGGTTAGCGACACTGGTCTTGATGTTTATCACCTCCTTTGCCATTTGCGCCACCAAATCGCTTTGTTGCGCCATCATCGCCATAATTCGGCTCAGAGGCTCGACATTGTCATCATCGTGGGCAGTGTGGCTAGGACGAGCATTACGACCGGTACCGGCAGCTACTGGTGGCGCGTTCTGCGCCGGAACGTAGCCCCCTTGCGCAAACAAGTAAAGACGGGACTGTCTTCGGCTGTGCCGAAGACTTCATACCTTTCATGAATGGAAATAACAACAATAATCTTATCCCGTTCGTAATATCCGAATAATCGAATGTATAAGACAAGAAATATATAGTGAAAAGATGTACATACCTAAACGATTTTTAAGATAAATAAAAAATAAAAAATGGCAAAAAACCCCCTTATTTGAACGATCGGTATGGGATATATATTATATATAGCTCCGATCAAAATGATTTTTACAGGAAATCTTCTATGATATATTAGAATATATCACCAAGTTTCACGTTTTTATATTCGAAACTAAGGGAGAAATGGCCACAAATCTTTCTATCTGAACGATCGGTTATATGGAATAGGTATATGCTATATACACATAGCTCCGAACAAAGTGATTTTTTCAGGAAATCTATGATATATTAGAATAAATATGACCAAGTTTAAAGTCGGCTGTCCTGAAGACTTCATACCTTTCATGAATGGGGCTGAACAATAATCTTATCCCGTTCGTAGTCTCCAAATAATCGGATGTATAAGATAAGAAATATATAGTGAAAAGATCTACATACCTAAACGATTTTTAAGATAAATATAAAATAAAAAATGGCAAAAAACCCCTTATTTGAACGATCGGTATGGGATATATATTATATATAGCTCCGATCAAAATGATTTTTACAGGAAATCTGCTATGATATATTAGAATATATCACCAAGTTTCACATCTTTATATTCGAAACTAAGGGAGAAATTGCCAAAAATCTTTCTATCTGAACGATCGGTTGTATGGGATATATACTATATATAGCTCCGATCAAAGTTAGTTTTTCAGAAAATGTTCTATGATATATTGAAATATATATCACCAAGTTTCACGTTTATACCTACTTTCCAAATTAAGGGAGAAAGTGCCAAAAATCTTTCTATCTGAACGATCGGTTGTATGGGATATATATTATATATAGCTCCGATCGAAATGATTTTTTCATGAAATCTTCTATGATATATTAGAATAAATATCACCAAGTTTAACGTTTTTATATTGGAAATTAAGGGAGAAATTACTAAAAATCTTTTTATCTGAAAGATCGGTTGTATGGGATATATACTATATATAGCTCCCATCAAAGTGATTTTTTCAGGATATCTTCTAAGATATATTAGAATATATATCACCGAGTTTGACGTATATACTTTCTAAATTGCGGCAGGAATGACCAAAATCGTCCTATCTGAACGATCGGTTGTATGGGAGATATATTTTATAGTGGTCCGATCATCCTACCGGATCCGTCAAATGTCTAATATAATACAAAACTACATCCTTGTGCCAAATTTCATTGAGATATCTCAAAATTTGAGAGACTAATTTGCGTTCAAGCAGACATACGGACGGACAGACGGACGGACAGACGGATATGGCTATATCAACTCAGTTCGTCGCCCTGATCAATTCGGTATACTTAATGGTGAGTCTATCTCTTATATTTCTCAACGTTACAAACATCGGACCAAAGTTAATATACCATTTCTTGTTCATGAAAGGTATAAAAATGAATGTGAGCTAAAATAATTTCACCCAAAATCCAATAAAAAAATATAAAAGTAATGGATATTAAATAATAGATATTAAAATTAAATATATGTGTTTAGGCTACCAGCCTAAATATTTTTAAAATAACTTTCGGGTCGCCCTAATGCGGCCCGTACATTTAACTATTACCGGTAACTGTCCATGCACCGCCGAGAACTAATTGAGTAGGGGAAAACTCGACTAAAGTTAGTAATCGGCGGGTGCCATGGACTTTTTCCTGTCACTGTCACTTCTTTTTTGAACGTCCGTAAGTGAGCTCCAGCAACCAAACCGAAGGTAATTATTCCCTTTTTTCAAGTGTATATTCCATAAAATTAAGCTAAAGTTTGATTCATTAAACCCTTTTCATTTTAAATTCTCCATTTTCATTTTAAATTCTCGAATAAAGAAATTTTTGTTAACTAGATTAGTGGAAGTGTTGTTTTTTAGTAAGACACAAACTACTTCTTTTTATACCTTTCATGAAAATGAAATGGTAAATTAACTTTGGCATGAATCTCAAAATTGTAAGTCCTTAAACGAAAATATATAGACCCACCATTAAGTATACCCAAAAAACAGGATGAAGAGCTGAGTTGTTTTTGCCACGTCTGTCTGTCCCTCTGTCTGTTTGTATGCAAACTACTCCCTCAATTTGTGAGATATCTTGATAAAATTTGGTGAGTGGGTGTATTTGGGTGTCCGATTAGACGTTTGTTGGAACCGGCCGTATCGGACCACTATAGCATATATACTCCATACAACCGATTTTTCAGAAAAAGAGGATTTTTGTCATATCTTCCTCAATTTATCAGATTGAAGCTTCAAACTTCACCATATACTTTCGTATATGGCATATATTGTTGTCGGAAAAAGGGATGAGATCGGTCGTATATATATATCCCCATACCCCCCATATCCCCACAACCGATTGTTAAGATAAGAAACTTTTCGTAATTACTGCCCTATTTTAAGAGGTAGAGGTTTCAAATTTTATATGCTTACGTATATAGCATATATTGTTGTCTGAAAAAATCATAAATATCTGAGGTATATATAGTATATATATGGTGGTATATATAGTATATATATTTATATATTTTCGCAATTTCAGCCCCATTTTAACAGCTAGAAGATTCAAATCAATTATTATTATTATTATTGATTGGTATGGAAGCACTGCGATCTTTGTGCATATCTATTGTGCAAGACCTGTAAGCCTAATTTTGTATCTGGAGGCTCTTGATGTTTCTAAATACCTCTTCAGGCTTTTTACTCCATATCACATAGGGCCAAGAGTCCCACCACCTAGATGGGATAGCCTCTGCCTAGCTAGAGCGACGCATTCGCAGAGAATGTGAACCGGCGTTCCATCATCCAGCTCACAGAAACTACAAATTTGGGTATCAGATAGATTTAATTTACTTAGCTGATATCGTAGACCGCAGTGTCCCGTGTAGTTCCCAGTAGAGTTCTTAGGTCCTCCCTGCTTAGGTTAATGAGTTTAGATTTACTAGTTTAGATGTTAGGTTAGGTTAGTTTAGGTTAACTAGCTTAGATGTAACTGTGTAGGATTGCAAGGCACGAAGTGGCGCCTGGCTGTCCGACATAATGTAGATGCTCTTCGATGTTGAGCCTCTCCGCAGACATTCTCTACCACAGACCTCTATTGCATGAATTTCTGAAATATGGTGGGATAGCATCACATTGGTATAGATTTTTTGAAGTCTCCCATAGATGCCAGCTCCCGTTTTCCGTCATCGAATTTCGATCCATCCTTGTACCAGACATCTGAGTCAGGGTCGTTATAAGGATTCCTTATTTCCCAGTGGGTCCTGTCCACAATGGATACTTTAAAGTTCCGTGAGATTCTGAGTTTAGGGGACATTACGTCACGCAGTTGTAATGAGGGATGCCCCATGAATTGTCTTATTACTTTCATATGCCCTATCATATTTCCTTCCTTCAACTCAGAAATATTTAGAAGTCTTAGTGCACCTAGTGCTGCCTCTTTCTCTATCAGAATTGGGAAGGGAGGTATTCCCACTAAAGCACTAAGTGCGTCAGCAGGGGCCGTTCTCATCGCACCCGTTATGCCAACGCAAACTAATAGATGCAGTTTGCTTAGTTTAGCCGTTGCCGTTCTTTGCGTGGCCTTCTGCCACCAGACCAGGTAAGCGTAGGTGACTATTGGCCTTACAACAGTATTAAATTTCCATTATATCATTTTTGGACAAATCCCCCATATTTTGCCGTAGAGACGAGTACAGGCGAAGACAGCTCTTGTTGCCTTGTTTAAAATGAGTACCTCGAATCAATACGAAAACAATTTTTACTATCTGCCTTAAGAAATTTTCAATGGGACTCTTTATATAATCTTCCACCTTATACTAATCGATTAAGGCTTATCAATCTTCCAACTCTTGCTAGTCGAAGGGAAAAGCGTGGTGTAATATTTATGACAAAACTTTTACATGGATCAATTTCAAGCCCATTCCTTCTGAATGAAGTGAGCTTTTGTGTTCCCTCTCGGACTTCGAGACACTTCAAACCTCTCCTGCTGAAACAATGTAGAACGAATATCGAACTAAATGAACCTTTTCGGTGTTTATGCCAAGATTATAACTATCACTCAAACACATTTGATAGCTCGGACTCCCTTTTTTCTATAAAAAAGACTGTTCTCACCACTCTTAATAATTAATGTATAAAACGATTGCCTCTGTTCTCTTTAAGCATTATGCTTGGCTGATGATATCTCTTCTGTAGCTGAGCAGTCTCAGATCTCGACACTTGACAAACCGCTGCACATCAAATCGATCGCGTGAACAGGATTAGCCTGATTTCATTGGGCCACTTGAGGACAGCCCGCTGCCACAACGTCCATTGAAAAAAAAAAAAAAAAAAGATTTCCCCTGATGATGCCAACCAGCTCCCGCTCAGGGATCCTCTTCCGCAAACGAGATGTCATGTTGTGGACTGCGGCATAAAAGTCGTCGAAAGCTTCCGCGGGCAGTTGTTTCCTCTTCATGTTTTCACGGATTATTTCATAGTCGGACTCAGCGGACTTGAAATGGCTCAGCAGCTCGGCCTTCAGCTCGTGGTAGCCGAAATCGGGCTCATCCGCATGGCCCTCGATGACCTGCCAATACCAATTCAAGGCACCGGAAACTAGATTATGAAAGTCCGTGAAAAGCTGGTAGTACGAAATATTATGCTGCTCGCCCACCCTCTCCACGAATCTCAAAATTGTAAGTCCTTAAACGAAAATAGATAGACCCACCATTAAGTATACCGAAATAATCAGAATGAAGAGCTGAGTTAATTTCGCCATGTCCGTCTGTGCGTCTGTCTGTTTGTATGCAAACTAGTCCCTCAATTTGTGAGATATCTTGATAAAATTTGGTGAGCAGGTGTATTTGGGTGTCCGATTAGACATTTGTTGGAACCGGCCGGATCGGACCACTATAGCATATATCCTCCATACAACCGATTTTTCAGAAAAAGAGGATTTTTGTCATATCTTCCTCATTTTATCAGATTGAAGCTTCAAACTTCATCATATACTTTCGTATATTGCACATATCGTTGTCTGAAAAAATGGATGAGATCGGTCGTATATATAGTATATATCCCCACAACCGATTGTTCAGATAAGAAACTTTTCGTAATTACAGCCCTATTTTAAGAGCTAGAGGCTTCAACTTTCAACGAATGCTTTGTTGTCTGAAAAAATCATAAAGATCGGTGGTATATATAGTATATATATGGTGGTATATGTAGTATATATATATAGTATATATATATATATATCTTCGCAATTTCAGCCCCATTTTAACAGCTAGAAGCTTCAAATCAATTATTATTATTATTATTGATAGGTTTGGAAGCACTGCGACCTTTGTGCATACCTATTGTGCAAGGCATTTTAGCCTAATTTTGTATCTGGAGGCTCTTGATGTATCTAAGTACCTCTTCAGGCTTTTTACTCCATTATCACATAGGGAGTAAGAGCCACACCACCTAGATGGGATAGTCTGTGCCTAGCTAGAGCGACGAATTTGCAGACAATGGGAACTGGCGTTCCATCATCCAGCTCACAGAAACGACAAATTTGGGTATCAGATAGATTTAATTTACTTAGCTGATATCGTAGACCGCAGTGTCCCGTGTAGCTCCCAGTAAGAGTTGTTAGGTCCTCCCTGCTTAGGTTAGTGAGTTTGGCTGATACTTTCGTTGCCGGAAGTACAAACAGTTGCCCTGGGCAATCAATCCAGTGACGTCTGAATGGTTTAGTTTCCCAGTTACTTATAGTTTCCCTGGTGTGTGCTTTTGTTAGTCCAAAAAAGGGCTCTGGACCATAGAATGCTGATGTAGCACTGTGTTTTGCTAGGTTTCATTACCTTCATGTCCCTGATGTCCGGGAACCCATCCCAACAAAACCCTGTTTTTGGCTCCCAGGGCATTAAGGATTTCAGTGTGTACGATTGCAAGGCACGAAGTGGCGCCTGGCTGTCCGACATAATGTAGATGCTCTTCGATATTGAGCCTCTCCGCAGACATTACCTACCACAGACCTCTTTTGCATGAATTTCTGCCTGAAATATGGTGGGGTAGCATCCCATTGGTATCGATTTTTTGAAGTTTGGCCCATAGATGCCAGATCCCGTTCTTCCGTCATCGAATTTCGATCCATCCGTGTACCAGACCTCTGAGTCAGGGTCGTTATAAGGATTCCTTATTTCCCAGTGGGTCCTGTCCACAATGGATACTTCAAAGTTCCGTAAGATTCTGAGTTTAGGGGACATTACGTCATGCAGTTGTAATGAGGGATTTCCTATGAATTTTCTTATTACTTTCATATGCCCTATCATATTTCCTTCCTTCAACTCAGAAATACTTAGAAGTCTTAGTGCACCTAGTGTTGCCTCTTTCTCTGTCAGAATAGGGAAGGGAGGTATTCCCACTAAAGCACTAAGTGCGTCAGCAGGGGCGGTTCTCTTCGCACCTGTTATGCCAGCGCAAACTAATCGACGCAGTTTGCTTAGTTTAGCCGTTTCCTTTCTTTGCGTGGCCTTCTGACACCAAACTAGGGAAGCGTAGATGACTATTGGCCTTACAACAGTATTAAATGTCCAATATACCATTTTTGGACAAATCCCACATATTTTGCCGTAGGGACGAGTACAGGCGAAGAAAGCTCTTGTTGCCTTGTTTAAGATAGCATCCAAATGAGTATCTCGAATCAATACAAAAACAATTTTTACTATTTGCCTTAAGAAATTTTCAATGGGACTCTTTATATAATCTTCCACCTTATACTAATTGATTAAGGCTTATCAATCTTCCAAATCTTGTGTAATGGTAAAATGAGCCAAGTCATCTTTTCACTGTCACATATGGCAACACTATAACTTTAATTACTAACATGTCATTGTGAATACTAAGAGGAGTAGGAAATATATATATACATAAGTATTCAGCCATTGTAAGGCTGTTAGGTAGAAACAATAAGATACATATGTTGGTGCAATATGAAAATGACGATTGGCAAAAGTGTCCTCGACATTTTCATATTGCACCGCCATCATTACAAATTTTGGATTAAACGAAGGAAGTGCGTGTTCAGAACAAAAATAATTAACCTTATCGTACAAACTAAAGTAAAGATAACTAAATCTAAAGTAAAGATAACTAAATGTAGCGGAAATACTAAAAACATTTCTTACACAACGAAAACTTAAAGCCTACATATTAAATAAAAAAACGAAAATTAAAAAAAATCAAAATACGTGTTTGTTATTTGAGTGGAGTGTGTGTGCGACTAGGGTGTGCGCACAAGGACAATCTTTTCGGAGGTTCCAAAATGGAACCTCACATGGCGACCGTGAGGCTGGAACCTCGTCAGACAACCGCTTTTTGGACGGCGGTATGGTAGCGGCATGTAGAAGTGATATAACGGCTGTGAGTGCGTGTGGGTGAAACAACTGTCAATTTTCAAATAACTCAGAGCTGAACTAAATAAAAAGTGATTTCTTTTTACAAAAAAAAAAAAAAAAGCTAATAATTTGCGGAAATGATAAAATATTTTTTAAAAATACAAAACCCTACAAATTTGATTTATAATAAACTGCGGAGTTTAATAAACACAATTTTCTACAAATTTAAATAAAATACAGAGATAATAAATATTATTCTAAAATACAAATTTACAACATACAATTCAAATTATAATAAAAGACGGAGATAACATAAATTTACAAATAAACTTTTCTCACAAAATTGGAGATAATAAATTCTTCTATAACGGCATCCAAAAACCCACGCCACTCAGACTACGGGATCAGCAACTGTACCACCGCCAGCAGCAAACATCCGAAGCGACTTCGGCAGCAAAAAAAACTCCGGCAGCAGTAGCATTGGCGACTTCAGCGGCAGCCATCATCATAGCAGCAGTGAAGCAGTACAATAAGTATATATATATGTATTTAACATTTTTTGCCTACGGGTTTTTTTCTTTAATTAAAATATTAAAATGTTATTAAAATAACTAAAATATTAAAATGTTTTAATTAAACTAATAAAATGTTATTAAATTCGGTGCCTTCGCATTTCATATACATTTTGGATTTTTTACTAAAACGGTAAAGTGGTGCGTTCTAAATTTAACTACTTCAGTTTCCAACAATTTTTAAATTTTCGAAGCATTTTATAAAGTCCAACATTTTCACCAATTTCTTAAAATTTTTCATGTTTTCAAAATTCTAAATTAAAAATTCATCAATTTATTTAACAAATTCACATATTTTCAAGCTTCCATTCTTCAAATTTGCAATTCATTTCACAAACCTTCTATTTAAAATTTCAAATTTCGGATTTTGCATTTTTCAGATTTTTATTTACTTCATGTAAAAGAAAAAAAAAATGTATATAACGCCCATTTTCCAACATAATATTAATTTTCACCATATAAGACTGTTGAACTAGATAAGCAGTTTGTAACGTGTAAACTCTGGATTTTTGGTATATGCGGTGGTTCCGTTAAAAACCAATTAAGATTTTTTTTAATACACGCGGTGGTTCCGTGAAAAACCAACTAAGATTTTTTTGATATATGCGGTGGTTCCGTGAAAAACCAAATTAGATTTTTTTGAATAAAGCGGTGCGTCCGTGATTACCACATGTTGAGATTTTTACCAATTCATTCTTAAATACTTTTGAGCCATTTTAAATTCAATTACTTTTTACAGATTTTTCATACAAGTATACTGCAGTTTTAATTAATTCTTCCAATAAATTGTTAAATATTTCTTTAGCGACTATTCACCTGTAAATCAGTTCCCTTTTATACAATTTTTTTTCTCCCTTTTTCCTCAAACATTCAGCTTCAAATATAAATTCAGTCATTCAAATAAGTACTTCATTAATTTCATAGTTTGAACTGAATTATTTTTGCTATTCTGATAACTACATATGTACCTTAGAAGTGGTAAGCAAGTGGAAAAAAATTCAGACTCAGGATCCAATTCCGATAATTCAGCCTCAAGCTACGAAAGTTTAACTTCACCTTCGACCGAAGAAGTCACAATCCGGGAAAATAGATTATCTATGTCAACAGATTTTCCAGGCTTCGAAGATTCTTTCAGTAAAAAGTTAACTTCTAACTTAGCTTCGAATCTTAATGATTCAAATAGTGCAAAATTAACTTCAACTTCTTCTACTTTAAAATCAGAGCGTATCGACTCAAATAGTACAAACTTAGTTACCCCTTCTTCAAACGTTAACCCAGATCTTAACGATCCAATTAGTACAAACGTTGCCTCGCCTTCTTCTAATTCAGCTTCAGATCTTAACGATCAAATCATGGCAACACCTGAGGAAAAGAAGATTTTCATTAACATGCGTGCAAATTCTATTAGAGGAAACTACAGCGGTGATCATTTAGCACTTGAAACCTTTATAGACAAAATCGAATTACTTGAAGAGTTCGCTGATGTAAATTTAACTGGTACTTTTATAGCTTTTTTAAAATCAAAACTGGAGGGTAAAGCCCGTGACGCAATACCAAGGCAAGTAACTTCAGTTAATGAAATCAAAGTAGCTCTACGTAGTAGGATCAAACCAGACAACTCGAAAGTTGTAGCAGGGAAAATCGCAGCGTTGCACGTTAATAACAACAATTATACAGATTTTGCCAAAAAAGTTGAAGATTTAGCTGACTCATTTGCTCGGTCTCTTATTATTGAAGGGATCACTCAAGCGAAAGCTCATGAAAGAGCAGTCGCACAAACTGTTAACGTGTGTCGTTTAAACGCAAAATCAAATTTAGTCAAAACCATTTTAGCCTCAACGGCATTTACTGATCCGAAAGACGTAGTAGTGGAATTAATTGTAGAACAAAATAACGAAGTAACAAAGCGTCAGGTTTTAGCTTTTCGATCGCGTGATAACAACACATTCAGAAATTCACGTGGTAGTTATCGAGGTTTTTACCCAAATCGCAGCTATACTGGTTATAGAAATAATAGCTCATTTTCATACAACGGCTACTGTAACGGCAACAATAATCAAAGATATAGGAATTATAACAGAAATAGATACCAAACTAGCAACAATAGTAATACACGTACAAATTCTAAGTCAAATAATAGTAACAATAGAGGTAACAATTCTAGATCGTGAAGCGGTAGAGGTAGAAACGCAAACGTTCGCGCTTTAAACGCGAGTGGCCCTCAGGAGTGAACACTGGGGGAGGAAGAACTAACCGCGTAGACGAATTTCCCTCACCAATAGGCATCTATTGTTTAAACTTAATTTATTCAGATTTCATAGAATTACAACTTAACTAGTCACAAAAATTTTGTTCTTTCCTAGTAGACACTCAAGCAGATATTTCTTTAATAAAGATATACTTAGAGAGTAATATTTCCTTAAATACAAGTGACATTATCAACATTACCGGTGTTACTTCCAAATCAGTCTCCACTTTAGGTAAAATTACCGTAAATTTAAATTTTTCAAACTTTTCTATTAAACATACTTTACATGTAGTAAATGAAGACTTTAATATTCCATCCGATGGCATACTGGGTAAAGATTTTCTAAAAATTAACAAATGCATTATTAATTATGAAAGAAATAGTATTTCCTTTTGGGTAGGTAGTGAAAAAGTCGCGATACCAATCCTGCACGGAACAGAAAGCGACACGTGTATCATTCCTCCCAGATGTGAAATCTTCAGACTTTTTGATTTAGGAGATTCACCCTAGCCACTTTCCGTGGACTCGCAGGCAATTGAAAAAGGCGTTTTCACAGCTAGGTGCATTGTTAATTCCAGTAACCCAATAATTAAAGTCATAAACACCACGGATGATGTAAAGTATGTGAAAAGAAAAAGTATTCGGACAGAAAAGCTTTCAAATTATAATGTTTATACAATTAACAAGACAGAAATAGAAGACGAAATACGAAGTACGAAAAACCTTATTTCAATTTAAACAAATCAGATACCTCAACATGCTCATAGTAAACTAATTGACCTTTGCATAGATTATGCCGACATTTTCGCTCTTGACACGGACAAAATAACTTTAAACAACTTCTCCGAGCCGGTGATAAACTCATGAATTCTTAAATATAAGTATAAACTGAACACACCATTAAACAAACATACATAAATATTTAAAACTGAGCCCGAGTTTACAAAGCTTCTCTTTCGCAACGAAGAAGAACTTTACAAAAACAAATCTACATGGCACACAAATTAATATAGAGACAAAATGCCTCAATTGTGTTGTTAGTGTAGAAATGAGAAAAACTGAATTAAGCATGAAAACAAATACCAGCAGGATAGCCTAGTGGTTAGAGGCAACTGCAGTTTCACCATGTGATTCACGGTTCGGATCCCGGTGAAACCTTTGATAACATTACAAAATTGCCTGATGATGATTACGTTGGCGGTTTTCGAAATGGTTCCATCGCAATATGCCAGTAAATGTTTCTTTCTTTTAAGTTTCTCTTAGAAAACATAATAATTGAAATTCAATTATTATAAGCCGGTGTTTAGCTCATGAATTCTTAAATATAAGTATTAACTGAACACACCATTAAACAAACATACATAAATATGTAAAACTGAGCTCGAGTTTACAAAGCTTCTCATTCGCAACGAAGAAGAACATTAAAAAAAACAAATCTACATGGCACACACATTAATATAGAGACAAAATATCTCAATTGTGTTGTTAGTGTAGAAATGAGAAAAACTGAATTAAGCATGAAAACAAATATCAGCAGGATAGCCTAGTGGTTAAGGGCAACTGCACTTTCACCATGTGATTCACGGTTCGAATCCCCGTGAAACCTTTGATAACATTACAAAATTTCCCGATGAAGATTACGTTGGCGGTTTTCGAAATGGTTCCATCGCAATATGCCAGTAAATGTTTCTTTCTTTTCAGTTTCTCTTAGAAAACATAATAATTGAAATTCAATTATTATAAGCCGGTGTTAAGCTCATGAATTCTTAAGCAAAAATTAAGATTGACAGACAACGAGCCTGTATATATTAAAAATTGTCGATTGCCATACTCTCAACGCGAAGAAATAAATCGCCAAGTAAATAAATTGTTAGACAACGATTTGATTGAACCCAGTTATTCCAATTACAATAGTCCTTTGATTGTAGTCCCAAAGAAGGATACTAATGGTCAAAATGCTTATCGTATGTGCGTGGATTTTCGCTCAGTAAACAAAAAACTCATTGCTGATAAATTTCCACTAGCTAGAGTTGACGATATTTTAGATAATCTCGGTAGAGCAAAGTATTTTTCAACATTAGATCTTTTTTCAGGATTTCATCAAATCCCTTTGCATCCTGACTCACGTGAAAATACGTCTTTCAGCACTGACCGAGGTGCATTTAGACGGAAAGTGCTTCCATTCGGTTTAAATATAACACCAAATTCATTCTCACGAATGATAACAATAGCTTTTTCGGGTATATCACCTATGTCGCATTTTTATACGTCGACGATATTATCGTGATTGGTTGTAGTGAAGCACACCATATTAAAAATCTTTCAAAAGTTTTCAATACTTGTACGTCTTTCAATCTCAAGCTTAACCCAAATAAATGCAACTCTTTATGACCAGAAGTTACATTTTTAGGTCACAAATGTTCAGCCAAAGGTTTGTTGCCGGACGACTCCAAAATAAACGCAATTAAAAAGTATACAAAACCAACTGATAAAGACGCGGTACGACGACTCGTCGCGTTTGCAATCTATTACAGACGGCTTATACCTAATTTTGCGTCTCTGGCGGCGCCTCTAAACCGATTAAGCAGAAAAAGAGTTGAATTCGTTTCGGATGTTGAGTGCGAAAGAGCATTTTTATCTTTGAAAGCAGCCTTACTTTCACCAAAATTACTTCAATATCCGGATTTTACTAAACAATTCATTATTACCGTTGATGCTTCCACAACTAGATGTGGCGCTTAAGTCAAGAACAGAAAGGTAGTGATTTACCAATTTGTTTCGCTTCTGAAGTATTTAATAAAGCAGAGCAGAAAAAACCAATTATAGAATTGGAACTCTTAGCTATCTATTTCGCAATAAAGCAGTTTCGACCATACGTTTATGGCAAACATTTCATCGTAAAGTCAGACCATAGACCTCTAGTATACCAATTCAACATGAAAGACCCCTCTTCAAAACATTCAAGAATAAGGCTAGAATTAGCAGAATACAACTTTACTATAGTTTATATAAAGGATAAATCAAACGTTGGTGCTGATGCACTATCTCGTATTACAATCGATGAGATTAAGGAATCGAACAAACAAATTTTAGCAGTACAGACAAGATCAATGACAAAACGGCAAAACGACAGTAACCTTCCTAGGAAAACAGACAAAGACGACGAAAAACAACTTACTTTACATGTCTACGACAAATTTCTATTTAATTTTTCAGAAAGATTCCACGAATAAGATCTGAAATTACTTACGATAAAAATAATAAAACAACAAGTTGAAGAATTTTTGCGCATATTAAACATAAGCAACTCGAGTTACTTAGTTTTGAGCTTGTTAACGAAATAATGACTTTAGAGAAACTACTTTCGAGGCTTGAATCAGAAGCCGGCAAACTCAAAATTAAGCAGATTGAATGGCCTAAAAGCGATATTTTGTTCGAACATTACACTGTTACAAATTTCAAAAATATTGGAAATAAAATTTTAAAATCATTAGAAATTATCTTAACAGATCCAGTGGAGACAGTAACAGATGAGGATACAAAATTAAAGCTAATGAAAATTTACCATAATGATTCCATTTCTGGTGGACATTGCGGAATGAAAAAATTATACGCAAAACTACGAACAAAATCTTTTTGGAAAGATATGACTCGTGATATATCGAAATAAATCAAAAGTTGTAATGATTGTCTTTTAAATAAGGTTAAACCTAAAACAAAAGAAAAACTTGTTTTAACACCAACTCCTTGCAAACCATTCGATATACTAGTAACTGACACAATAGGACCCCTACCTGTGTCCAAATATGGTAACAAGTTCGCATTTACCATGATTTGCGACATGACTAAATACCTGGTAACAGGCGCTGTGACAGACAAATCAGCAAAAACAATTGCTTCAGCAATTTTTGAAGGATTCATTTTGACATACGGTACAAGGAATGCCATTAAATCAGATTTAGGTACAGAATTTAAAAATGAATTGTTCGAAGATTAAAGAAAACCTTTAAATATTCAACATAATTTTTCAACTGCATACCAGCACGAAACTGTTGGTACAATTGAACGTAATCATAGAGTTTTTAATGAATACTTACGTGCATATTTGAAAGATACTTTTTCTAATTGGGATGTTTATTTAAAATACTTTACTTTCTTACACAATACTACGAGTAGCACAGTTTTCGACAAGCAGTTTTCTCCTTTCGAGTTAGTTTTTGGAAAAACTGCAACTTTGCCGAATGAATTAAGTAAAGAAAAAATTATGCCGAAAACTGTGCCAATGAAGTTAAGTTTAGGATGCAGAGAGCACACAAAATGGCACAAAACCTAATAAGTAAAAATAAGTTACAAAGTAAAAATTTATATGATAAAACGGCTCGTCCTTTAGTTGTCAAAATCGGAGATGAAGTACTTTTACGGAAAGAACCACATCATAAGCATGAAAATATTTATCAAGGTCCGCTTATTATAACTAAAATTAATGAACCTAATGTAACTATGTTCGATGAAGTTAAAAACAAAGTAAAAGTAGTACATAAAAATCGCCTAAGTAAAGTAAATTAACATTACTTTAATACCCTGAATAAACCTTAAATTGGGTTGAAAGAAAAATCCAAAATTTTTTTAGCAATAGTTTAATTTTCTCCATTTTTCAATAGCCACGAAGGCACACAAATGTATATAAAAACAAAAAAAAAAAACAAAAATAACACACAATTTTGTACACCCAAATAAGAAAATGTAAATCATCAAACTTATTCATACATGTGTAAGCTATCAAAAGTACAAGACAACCTGTAAAACAAAAAAAATCTAAGTTAACTATATATATAACATGTAAATATATTGATATTAAAATGTAAATATTGTACAAAGAAAAATTCCAACAAAAAAAAAAAAAAACAAACAACAAACGGAATATTTTAAACAAAAATGTAACTAAAATTCAAGTATTTTAGTTCTAAGTTCTTTTTTCAATCAGTAGCAAAAATGGTTCCGAACCAACGAATTCAAAAGGGGAGGAACACCCCAATGTAAATATATTCGTTTGTTCGCAACAATTTTTAAAAGTTTATGGGCAAGAAGGATGTGAAAAAACTGATCACTTTGTCAATTCTTCTTTTCCCCAAAAAGGAAGATGTAATGGTAAAATGACCAAGTCATCTTTTCACTGACACATATGGCACCACTATAACTTTCATTACTAACATGTCATTGTGAATACTATGAGGAATAGGAATTATATATACATAAGAATTCAGCCATTGTAAGGCTGTTGGGTAGAAAGAATAAGATACATATGTGTGGTGCAATATGAAAATGACGATTGGAAAAAGTGTCCTCGACATTTTGATATTGCACCGCCATCATTATAAATTTTGGATTAAATGAAGCAAGTGCGTGTGCAGAACAAAAATAATTAACCCAATCCACAGTGTTTCGTGTAGAACAAGCTAGCTGGACAAAATTATTTTATGAGATTTTCCGTTTCATATGCAGTCATTTATTACAACTACGTCATTTTTTTCAGCCATATGTTCTTTTTTTTATTTTTTTCCAAAATTTTACTTCATATGCATACATTTGCTTATTTCATATACAGTAACTCATGTGAATAAGTGACATAGATCCAAAAAAATTTAAAGGACTTAAGAATATTACTTTATTGTAATTAAATTGAATGGAATACAAGTCTCAATACTCTAAAAAATTCTAAAAATTCGGAAAAAAATTAAAATTTTTTATGAAAATTCGTCGAATTTTTTAAATATAATTTAGTTTTTGTTATAGATCGTGACAAATTTTCTTATGGGAAATTAGTTAAAATAAATTTGCGAAAGCGAAAATTGTAAGAATTATCCATAAAGGGGTGTCTACTTATTTATGTGAGTGACTGTACATAGGTACATACATATTTTGTATTTACTTGAGTATTTATCCTGGCACTACAATTTTTACAGAATTATTTTATTGTACCAGTCAGGAATGTAAAAGTGAATTACAATAATAATAATAACAATGTAAATAATTAAATTAATTATGTGAAAATTACTTATTACAAAATCTTAAAAGTAAAGTATCATACAAAGTAGAAAAGACAATAGATTTAAATTGAATAAAACCTGATCTAACAAAAAGTTATAGGGTAGGTTATCTTTTATAATTATGTTATTATTCGCTATCATCACTTGCATTGGATGAGTCACTTGTGGAATAGTCATGAACATCAGCAACACTACTGTGAAAGCTTGAAACAACTGGGGTATTTATTGACTCCTCAACATTATGGGGGACAGTAAATTTAAGACTTCTGAAGTCAGACTTTTAAATTTTTTCTTAGGTATCTCCCTAAAACTGTTAACTAAAGGATCCGATGTTATAAGCAACATATTCATAAGATCTCTATTCGTGGCTTCACGCGACTGCTTTTGTGTGTTATCAGCCCTGAATCGTCTTAAATCTTACGTAATGTTACGGGCTTCCTGTGCTTCCTCGGAAAGTTGACCAATAGGTAAAATTGCTGATTTTATAATATCAGTACTATGCACTAAGAATTTATGAACTGTAACAGGCATATTAAACCATGGATAGAGATCTATGTATAGTTTTTTAGCCTCTACGGCAAATTTTTCAAATTTTTGGATATTTATATTGTACCCAGATGCTAATGCGCGAAGGAGAGTGTCGAATCTTTTGATGAGCGTTACATCCAATCCCGTAATCTCAGCACTAGCCTCAGAATTTTCGAAAAACCTACGAGCAGTGTTGCCGTCATTGGTATTGCCGAAACCTGGTTTTGGTTTATCTTTATCAATCCATTGTATGTACCTGTTTTTATGCCTTGGTGGCTGGTGCGGTAGGTTGTGGCAGGTTGAAGTCAATGATCTTCGCCTTTTTGCTTTTGGTGTGATCTTGTTGACCTTGCGCGTTTATTTTTGTATGTTTTATGGCTACGTGTTTGTTCCCTGTACCAGGGAATTGGTTTTGCCGTTTGTAGATCAGCTTTAAAGGTTCAAATATCTTGTCGGAGCTGGTAGGTACATACATCCTATTTGATATGTAGAGATAACTAAATCTACAAAAAAAAAATTAAAAATGGATGTGCAAAGAATTCGCAATGGTTTTTTCTTTGGACCATTAGAGAATACTTGCGACTATAACATATGTAAAATTTAGCCCGGATGTCGGCGGATGTATGTAACTTTTTTGTCCCTAAATTTAAAAATATAGGGAAAAAATACCTTTTCTTCTTAATAACGGAATGTTAAATATATTGAAAATACTCTAATTGTGAAAGAATTATTACTAAAAAATTTTACTTACCCTCTAGCTTAGAATCCATCAAAAAAATTATGTAAAAGTGTTCACTTAAAAGAAATATGAATCTTAATATTCAACAAGAATTTTGAAAATTCATCAAAGCATTTTACGGCCACTCCTGCCTTCTTACTTCAATTGCTCAATATATATGAGCAAAAATATCAAACAAAAGCAAAAGTCCCGTTAGTTTGTTTGTTTTCTTTCATTTCTCATTACACTTTTCTTGGAATAAGAACTTTGTTTTTGTCCAGCTAGCTTGTTCTACACGAAACACTGTGCAATCGTACAAACTAAAGTAAAGATAACTAAATCTAAAGTAAAGATAACTAAATCTAGCGGAAATACTAAAAACATTTATTACACAACGAAAACTTAAAACCTACATATTAAATAAAGAAACGAAAATTTAAAAAAATCAAAATACGTGTTTGTTATTTGAGTGGAGTGTGTGTGCGACTAGGGTGTGCGCACAAGGACAATCTTTTCGGAGGTTCCAAAATGGAACCTCACAGTTGCTAGTCGAAGGGAAATGCTTGGTGTAATATTTATGACCAAAATTTTACATGGATCAATTTCAAGCCCATTCCTTCTGAATTAAGTGAGCTTTTGTGTTCCCCTCGGACTTCGAGACACTTAAAACCTCTCCTGCTGAAACAATGTAGAACGAATATCGAACTAAATGAACCTTTTCGGTGTTTATGCCAAGATCATAACTCTCACTCTAACACATTTGATAGCTCGGACTCCCTTTTTTCTATAAAAAAGACTGTTCTCACCACTCTAAATAGTTAGTGTATAAAACGATTGCTTCTGTTCTCTTTAAGCATTACGCTTGGCTGATGTTATCTTTTCTGTAGCTGCGCAGTCTCAGATCTCGACACTTGACAAACCGCTGCCCATCAAATCAATCGCGTGAACAGGATTAGCCTGATTTCATTGGGCCACTTGAGGGCAGCGCCACAACGTCCATTGAAAAAAAAAAGATTTCCCCTGATGATGCCAACCAGCTCCCGCTTACAGGCTAACCTAATATAAACGCACGCAAGTCATTTTCTGTCAAAAATGTCTCATGCACATACAACTTGTATGAGAGCAACCCAAATTGAATTTTCTGCGTGAAAACCTAACTCGATTTCCAATTTTTGTTTTGCGTGACATTTAGATTTGACGTTTACTGCCAGCTGACGTTTAGTTTTTATTTACAAATTGTAAGTTTGTTTCGTGCTAAAATGGAGGTAAGAATTCATTTTCGTAAAAAATTATATATTTTTATTAAATTATAACCTTTTTGGATTTATTTCAGATTTGTAATGAGCAGCTTATTACTGCCGTGCAAGCGCACGTTTGTTTGTACAACAAATCCTCGGCGCTTTATAAAAATAAAGCTGCAAAGGATGCAGCATGGGAAGCAGTTGCAGAAGCAATCAACAGCAATGGTAAGTAAATGCTGGCGGTGGTTTATTTTTGTATTTTAATAATTATTTTATTGTTTTTCAGCCTATAACTGCAAAACACGCTGGCGTTCTTTGTGCGATCGATATAGGAAGGAGAAATCCGAGGATGCAGGGCGGTCGGGTGCTGGCACCAGCTTTAGAAAGCAGTGGAAGCTGTTCAGCACGATGCAGTTTATTGAAGAATCTGCAGAGGAGGGAAGGTAAGGAAATTTTGGTAATTCTTTACCACAGCATGACACTGTTAATACGCGTCCAAAAATATCGAAAGATGTGTCAAAAGGCACATATTGACCTCGACAACAATAATCCGAATGCGGAAAATAAAAATTGTATCTGTGTCCGGAGATATTTGCAGTTGAAGTTAGAGATTTTCATGTGATTGTTGTAATTTCGTACCCACAAAAAAAATTGTGAACATAAGTGTTTTGCGCGGTTATAGTTTTGGTCTCCAAACCGGTGTTGGACCCACCCAGGGTAATTTTTTATAAGCCCGACCGAAGGCCGCCAATGCAGAAAGGTGTTCTGCGCAAAAATACTATGGATCCCACCCCCGTTTTCGGAGGTACCCACGGGTATTTTTTCGGTTTTTCGTTAATATCTTTTGAACGAGTTAAAATTTTTATTTTCCTTCGGATTATTAATACTGATGTCAAGACGCGTCGTTTGACATCACTCCCGATATTTTTGGACGCGTATTAGCAGTGTCATGCTTTTGTAAGAAATTACCAAAATTTTTAAGTAAATATTTGTGCCTGAGTGTCGCTAATGTTTCCACTAGTATATCGACTGCTAAAACACCTTCGAAAATGTCGGTAGCGTAAAATCAAAAGCAATAATTGTGCCTGTGAAATGTTTATTACCGTTTTTGAATTGTTGATACCGACATTTGTGGATGTATTTTAGCTGTCTATCGCGGTCGTAAAGTACTCTAGCATTTAAGTGAAAGTTTCGATGTCCAGACGTTTGTCTTCGTGATTCAATCAAATATTTCATAACGAAACCCAGGGCAGTTTTAAATATCATTGAGTTTTTTGTTTTGTCGCGGATCGATCCGTAATTCCTCCGCAAAGCATCCGTCGGATATCGTAACAAGCACGAAAATCTTTCATTAAAAAAAAAATTTCCAATTTTGAGGCTTATTTGGGATCATTTACAAAAATTTAAATTGATATATACTTTGAACGCCTATAATAAACTTTGATTAAATCTTTTTTCCTACTTCCAGTCCAGTTACCAATGTAGATTCTCCTAAGCCACCAGACAAACGCCCTTCACCTCGTGAGCCACCGAAGAAGAAAAAGGTGGATGACCTTTTTGACGACGTTTTGATAAAGATGCGAGAAAAGTACTCTGCGGCTAATACGCAAGAAGACGAAATATTTTTCGCCTTGCTTAAATCTAAACTTGCAAGACTGTCTCTATCGCAAAAGGACGAGTTGCAAGCAGACATCATAGCACTTGTTTCAAACAAATTGAAACATAATTTATAAATTAATATAAAAGTTATCATTCTCGACTGATTCATACACCTGAGAAAAGAAAAATAGCAGTGGCAATTTTTATCACTGAATTGATTTGAGTATGTGGTTTTGTAGCCCAATAAATTTTAGTACAACAAAGTACAAATTATAGATCTCTCATAATTCGCCTTGATTTTTGACAATTTTTTCGAGGTTATTTCAGAATTCGCCCATAAAATATGAACAATTTTTTGTTGGTTGTCCTAAAATTTATTGGGCTACAAATTCACATACTCAAAACAATTCAGTGATAAAAATTGCGACTGATATTTTTCTGTTCCCATGTGTACAGAGCCGGTAAAATAATAGCAGTGGTACTTTTTATCATATTTCGTCAATTTATTTCTCTATTTTATTTTTGATAATTTATGAAAAAACTTTTCTTAATTTTGTCGCTGAAAATATGCAAGCCAATCTCAAAAACAGTTCCAAAAAAATTCTAAAGCTCGAGAAAATTTTACGAATATTTCGAAGTTTTCGATTTAGAGCTTCCAGATGTTTGTTGAGTATGCAGCTCTTTAGCCAATTCAATTTTACTTTAAAGAAGTGCAAGTTTCAAAACGATATTGGCCAACGTTTAGTTTTGAGAATTTTGTTGTCGATGGTGTTGCTCATTTTCTTCTATATCATCATTCATTATATGAAAGAAAACGATCGTCTTAAAACCTAATTTTCATTAAAATAAAATTGAATTGGCTAAAGAGCTGCATACTCAACAAACATCTGAAAGCTCTAAATCGAAAACTTCGAAATATTCGTAGAATTTTCTCGAGCTTTAGAATTTTTTTGGAACTGTTTTTGAGATTGGTTTGCATAGTTTCTGCGACAAAATTTACAAAAGTTTTTTCATAAATTATCAAAAATAAAAAAGAGAAATAAATTGACGAAATATGATAAAAAGTACCACTGCTATTATTTTACCGGGTCTGTATATCCGTAAAGTACAAAATACATAACAAAGATGTGCCATTTGTTTGTAAAACCTTAAAAAATATAAACATAGATACAATAAGTACAAATTTTGAATTTTAGTAAATAAAAATATTATTTATTTATTCTCAAATTTTTATTTCATTAATATTTAAAATAACGGTTGTTAGTTACTAAAGGTGGTATCAAAAGACACGTCTCGACCTTCGTTTTAAGAATCCGAAAACGGAAATCTTTCTATCGAAAGTTATTCACAAAAAACCGTAAAATTACCCAGAGCGGGTCCGAAATATGGGACCTGATCCATAGTTTTTTTTGCATAGAACACCTTTCTGCGTTGGCGGCCTTCAAAACTAAATGCACGCAGAACACCTTTCTGCATTAGTGTGTAAGTGTGTACAACAAATCTGACGAAAAAACAACAACCACATGAAAATTAGAACCGATTTTTTGCTTATATCTTTTGACAGAAATAAAAATTTTAATTTCCGCTTCCGGATTCTGAAAACGGAGGTCGAGACGCACCTTTTGATACCACCTTTGATAATTTTCGATAAAAATTAGGTGGTGCACAGTCTTGTAAAACGTTACCGAATTCGCAAATATATTTTTGTATATGCTTACAAAAGCGTAGCAAAAAGACGCTGCTCTGGATCTATTGCAGGCCTACGAGATTCCATTAGTAAATATGGTTCCAACAGTCTTAAAAATGTTTAGAATAGGTCGCAAGACATCCTCACGGACTTATAAAAGAGGTCTGGATCTTTGCGCTTCAGAATATCATAGCCAGTCGCTTGGAATCCAAATTCATCCCGAGTTTTAAATAATTGGCGTCTACATCTGCGTCCATGCTGCCTTTGATACATTTCCCGTAATAAAATAAGGTCTTCCGTGTCACTTAAAATTTCCATTATCTCCTTTTATTTTCTTTGTTAAATTGTTAATCAAACATATTAAATTTGAACTTGTCAATATTTTTACAAACAAATTTGACAGATATGACAGCTCAGTTACGCACGCACGCATGCTTATTTGGGTTAAGGCAAAAAACGCCGGTTGTTTGCGTGCGCTAAAAAAACGCAGTGCGGTTTTATTAGGTTGGCCTGTTAGGGATCCTCTTCCGCAAACGGAATGTCATGTTGTGGACTGCGGCATAAAAGTCGTCGAAAGCTTCCACGGGCAGTTGTTTCCTCTACATTTTTTCACGGATTTTTTTATAGTCGGACTCAGCGAACTTGAAGTGACTCAGCAGCTCGGCCTTCAGCTCGTGGTAGCCGAAATCGGGCTCATCATCGTGGCCCTCGAGGACCTGCCAATACCACTTCAAGACACAGGAAACCAGATTATGAAAGTCCGTGAAAAGCTGGTAGTACGAAATATTATGCTGCTCGCGCATCCTTTCCACTCGAAGGATGAAGCTTTCGACGCTCATACCTTTACCGGTCCCATCGAACTTGAGGTGCCACTTTTCAAGGTCGAGCTTCTTCCATCTGGGAGGGTCGCTGGCATCTCGGCCGGCACTGTAACTGGCCGTTGGCTCATGGATGCGGTCAGCATTTCCCCACTCCGGCTTTGAAGCTCGGGCGTGGATGCCAAAGCGGATCAACGTCCAGGCGCTTGCGCAGCCGTCTAAATGTCTGCTACGCGGCCACCAGGGTTAGCGACACTGGTCTTGATGTTTATCACCTCCTTTGCCATTTGCGCCACCAAATCGCTTTGTTGCGCCATCATCGCCATCATTCGGCTCAGCGGCTCGACATTGTCATCATCGTGGGCAGTGTGGCTAGGACGAGCATTAGGACCGGTACCGGCAGCTATTGTCGCGTTCTGCGCCGGAACATCACCCCCTTTCGCAACCACGTTTTCCCTATCGGACATTTGGGGCACAAAATCCATCTTTTTCGAGAAGTTTAAACTCTCGTCTCACTCGATAAATGACGGGCAATTTACGACAGAGACCCTCAGCGGGCGTTCATGGCCAAAAGATCCGAAGATCCGCGATGCGCACCTATTAAAACAATCAGCAGGGACAAAGGGCCTCGGTATACCTGCATCAATTTCATTGAAAACCGACCCAGCGATCTGGTTTTCTAGCGCGGCCTTAGTATAGCTTCTAGTTTGAGGCATATTGGTGTTGAGTATCCCAATCCCCCAACAACTTCTCTCTTTCTCAGACATTCACTGTATGAGCAAAAACAACCGGACCGGTATTAAAACGTGGAGAAGGCAATGAAGGCTGTAAAACCCAGACACCCTAATGTACACAGAGATACGATATCCAACCCGAGATTTCTTAACTCACACCCATCCCAAGGGGTGAAAGAAGCGAATCTAAAAAAGCGAAGAAAGTGAAAATAAAAAAGGAGGAGTTCACTAAAAGTTTTGTATATCTTTGGAAGCAAACAAAATATAAATAAGAAAGTAAAAATCAAGCAAAAGAAAAAAATACATGTGAGCCAAAATAACTTCACCCAAAACCCAATAAAAAAATATAAAAGTAATGGATATTAAATAATAGATATTAAAATTACAATATATGTGTTTAGGCCACCAGCCTGAATATTTTTAAAATAACTTTCGGGTCACCCTAATGCGGCCCCTACATTTCACTATTACCGGTAACTGACCATGCACCGCCGAGAACTAATTGAGTAGGGGAAAACTCGACGGAAGTTAGCAATCGGCGGGTACCATGGACTTTTTCCTTTCTTTTCACTGTCACTTCTTTTTTGAACGTCCCTAAGTGAGCTCCCGCAACCAAACCGAAGGTAAGCATTCCTTTTTTTAAGTGTATATTCCATAAAATTAAGCTAAAGTTTGATTCATTAAATCCTTTCCATTTTAAATTCTCCATTTTCATTTTAAATTTTCGAATAAAGAAATTTTTGTTAACTAGATTAGTGGAAGTGTTGTTTTTTAGTAAGACACTAACTACTTATTTTTATACGTTTCATGAAAATGAAATGGTATATTAATTTTGGCACGAATCTCAAAATTGTAAGTTATCAAACGAAAATAGATAGACCCACCATAATGTATACCGCAATAATCAGGATGAAGAGCTGAGTTGATTTTGCCAAGTCCGTCTGTCCGTCTGTCCGTCTGTCTGTTTGTATGCAAACTAGTCCCTAAAGTTTTGAGATATCTTGATAAAATTTGGTGAGCGGGTGTATTTGGGTGTCCGATTAGACATTTATCGGTACCTGCCGGATCGGACCACTATAGCATATATCCTCCATACAACCGATTTTTCAGAAAAAGAGGATTTTTGTCATATCTTCCTAAATTTATCAGATTGAAGCTTCAAACTTCACCATATAATTTCGTATATTGCTCATATTGTTGTCTGAAAAAATGGATGATATCAGCCGTATATATAGTATATATCCCCACAACCGATTTTTCAGATAAGAAAGTTTCTTCGTAATTACTGCCCCATTTTAAGAGCTAGAGGCTTCAAATTTCAGCGAATGCTTACATATCTAGCATATATTGTTGTCTGAAAAAACCATAAAGATCGGTGGTATATATAGTATATATATGGTGTTATATATAGTATATATATACAGAATATTTATATATATTTTTTTGCGATTTCGGCCCCATTTTAACAGCTAGAAGCTTCAAATTTCACCAAATGCTTACGTATATAGCATATATTGTTGTCTGAAAAAATCTTAGAGTTCGGTGGTATATATAGTATATATCTCATAAAACCGATTGTTCAGATAAGAAACTTTTCGCAATTTCTTCCCCATTTTAACAGCTATAAACCTCAAATTTCACCAATTGATTACGTTTATAGTATATATTGTTGTGTGAAAAAATCATAGAGATCGGTGATATTTATAATATATATATGATGGTATATATAATATATATATATAGTACTAGAAGATCTGGCAGACGTTGTCCTGCCCTAAATTTTGCCTATCTGCATATGTTTTAATAAGCTTTTTCCGTCTGACTCTGCCCTCCCCCCTTCTTCACGTTTTCCTAATCCTTTTATTCACTCCTCCCTCCGTCTTTTTCGCTTCATATATCTCCATCTTCGTCTCATTCTACCTCTTTCTCAATTTACTTCTCATTCTCTCTTTTCTCTTCTCTCAACTCCATCTCATTCTTCTGCATCCCTTATTGCCTTTCCCAGAGGGTGGTATGTATTTTATTCCAGTCCCATTCCTAGTCCCAATCCCAGTCCCAGTCCGTCTCTGGATAATATATTACTCTGTACTAAAGCACTCATCAACAGCTTTCATTTGATATCCATATTGTATAAACACTGTCTAGGCATTCACTGGCCCACGCTTTGGCCTATATCTCGGAACCCTAGTCACCCAAGGGTATGAAAATTACCCTCTACTAAAGCACTCATCAACAGCTTTCATTTGTTATCCATATTCTATAAGCACATTCTAGGGGTACTCGGGTCCACGTTTCGGCCTATATCTCGAGACCCTGTACGTCGATCGCAACCAAACCTTTGTAGTAACCATCGCGTGAGGTTTACGCAACTTGTGTGAAAGTTTGAACAAAATCGACCGACGCATCTCTTAAAACACCGGCGACCAACTGACACATATTTTAGCCTTTCTTTTTATAAACATATATAGATTTTTATTTCTCACACTTCACTATAATATTAAAACGAAATGCAGATTTTCGTTGCTTTTGAAATTTGGCTTAAACATTGCACATGGAACAACTAAAGACTCTCCTGAATTAAAAAAATTGTTCTATTACCTCAAATCGCGGACCCCCTCAGAAACCCCGGGCCCCCTCTCGCCGGCTCTGGTATTGTGCTATACTTGGTATCATTCGCTATATTGTTTTTTATTGATAAGCATGTTGTTTAATTAAACACCAACCAATTACACGGAAGTATATCCGCACCACCTGAAAATGCGAGTGCCGGTGCGTATACGTAACATTTTATTATTACGTATAAACTAATAAAAAAAATTACAATATAATAATATTGCGACTATAAACTGAGATAAAGCCTATCCTGTGTTTCAACTTAGATCAATCTACACACGGGATGCAAAACAAATTCAAAATCGGTTCGGTAGTTTAGGAGTCCGTTGGCCTCAAACATAGTGACAAGTATTTTTTATATATTAAGATATATTATTTTTTTTGCAACTTCAGCCCCATTTTTACAGCTAGAAGCTTCAAATTTCACCAAGTGCTTACGTGTATAGCATATATTGTTGTCTGAAAAAATCATTGAGTTCAGTGGTATACAGAGTATATATTTCATACAACCGATTGTTCAGATAAGAAACTTTGCGCAATTTCTGCCCCATTTTAACAGCTATAAGCTTCAAATTTCAACAATTGCTAACGTATATAATATATATTGTTGTGTGAAAAAATCATAGAGATTGGTGGTATATATATTATATATATATACTATATATTTTTTTTTTTTTCAATTTCAGCCCCATTTTAACAGCGAGAAGCTTCAAATTTCAAGAAATGCTTACGTGTGTAGCATATATTGTTGTCTGAAAAAATCATAGAGATCGGTGGTATATATAGTATATATCTCATAAAATTTCTGCCCCATTTTAAGAGCTACAAGCTTAAAATTTCACGAATTGCTTACGTACATAGCATATATTGTTGTCTGAAAAAATCATAGAGATCGGTGGTATATATATTATATACCCCATATAAACTGTAATTTTGCCCCTTTTTGCAGCTAGAAGCTTCACATTTCAACAAATTTCATCAAATACTTACGTTTACGTCATATATTGTTGAAATACGTGATTCGTAGTCATAGTTTTTACATGCAGACCACATAAAACGTGAAACTTTGCATCCTCACATAAAGTACCTACCTATTCTTATACTCAGTTGAGCAGAGCTCACAGAGTATATTAACTTTGATTGGTTAACGGTTGGTTGTACAGGTATAAAGGAATAGAGATAGATATAGGTAAGCCGGTGTAGGTAAACTATGGTCCACCATAAAGTCCCTATTGAACCCGACTAAGCACAATGACAAAATCTCCATCGCCTTTGGCGATAAAGTGCTGTCGGATGCGTAAAAATGCGCAAGCGCTTTTTGCCGACAATATGTAGTGCATTCTACGGTTGACAAAAATAGACGGAGGGGCAACCGACACGCACGTAAATATAAGCTCAGTGCGTCACCAATTACCATCACCGCCAGAGAGGTTGAAGATGCCATCGGTCACGCTAAACCATCCAAAGCAGTGGGCCCAGACGGCATAGCCATGCCGATGCTTAAAAGCCTATGGAAAAAGGGTTTCAAATACTTAGCTCATGTCTTCAACCTGTCTCTTTCCACCCTTGTCATACCCGAAATGTACAGTTGCTCGCAAACAGAGACATCTGTGGGTTCACATGCTATTATGGCAAAATATACTTTTCTACGTGCTCTAGCAGTATAAGTTTTAAGTTTTGAAAATTTTACAAGGAAATGTGCCATAAAACTAATTTTGTTGGACAGCTCTAGCTGTTACTGTTGCTAAGGAATTCGATTTTGATAAAAGCTTACCCAAAATTTCCCATACTGAAGTGTACTTGTAAATTTGTTTTTGTAAATTTTAACAATAGCTGTTATGAAAAATTGTTGCAATTTAATCAGTTACATGTGCCCTATGCCAAATGAGTTAAAAGATGAAGTTTTGACAAACCAAAGGAAAATTTTTACTGCTATCGTGGTGACTTGGAGCGTCTTAATTTCTCGTAGTCTATGATACAGCTATGAAAAGATAAAGCGCGATCTTTTGTTACAATTAGAGTCATGCTCGTTTTTAATTTTCCCTATAAATTGGCGGGACAGGGCCTTCATATTTTATGTCGACTCCGAAGAATATAAATAAATTTTATTTTTATGGCTTGAAAGTTTTGTTTATTTTTTAGCCCACATAAGTTAAACCGTGCACAATATATACACAAAAGCTGAACAATAATGACTCGCATTGATATCGTAATTTTTACAAGGATGCATTCCTGAAAATATATGTTCTATGCTTCATATCCAAAAATTGCAAGATATCCAATTAGTTAAAATAATTTTTATTGCATATTATGGTAGTATTATTTATTATCCACAATAAAAAATATGTTTATGCTATCATGAAAAATTACTGAAAAACATATGGTTATATATGTTGAGGCGCACGGAAAAGGTACTGTCCAACGAACAATAATGCGTATTACAGCATTAATTTTAATGGATCATAGCCACCTCTTGCACCACAACAGTTTTTTAATTTATTTATCCTATCGTCCAGATGAATAAAAGGGCTTTTCTTACGCCTTCGTTCGTTACTGCTATCGTGGTGACTTGGAGCGTCTTAATTTTTCGTAGTCTATGATACAGCTATGAAAAGATAAAGCGCGAGCTTTTGTTACAATTAGAGTCATGCTCGTTTTTAATTTTCCCTATAAATTGGCGGGACACGGCCTTCATATTTTATGTCGACTTCGAAGAATATAAATAAATTTTATTTTTATGGCTTGAAAGTTTTGTTTATTTTTTACCCCACATAAATTAAACCGTGCACAATATATACACAAAAGCTGAACAATAATGACTCGCATTGATATCGTAATTTTTACAAGGATGCATTCCTGAAAATATATGTTCTATGCTTCATATCCAAAAATTGCAAGATATCCACTTAGTTAAAATAATTTTTATTGCATATTATGGTAGTATTATTTATTATCCACAATAAAAAATATGTTTATGCTATCATGAAAAATTACTGAAAAACATATGGTTATATATGTTGGCGCGTACGGAAAAGGTACTGTCCAACGAACAATAATGCGTATTACAGCATTAGTTTTAATGGTTCATAGCCACCTCTTGCACCACAACAGCTTTTTAATTTATTTATCCTATCGTCCAGATGAATAAAAGGGCTTTTTTTACGCCTTCGTTAAAAATCAAATGTATAAACTCAAGTCAATAACCTTTAAATGTATTTTGTTTCTTGATATGGCATGGTCATTTAAACAAGGTCAGTAAATCATATCTTTTTTGATTAGCATGGCTGCAAAATTTGACTTTCGCTAATCAATGCAGCTCGGTGCTGTTAAAATTTTAGTCTCAGATAATTCTTGCTTTTAAGCATCGACATCGCCAATAATCGTTTTCGCCGTCTGCGTTGGAACAATCAAAGTATGTTCACCTTTCTTATTCATATTCAAGTCTATTTTTGATATTGAAAGATAATTGACCATGTTACTGTCGACCAAATATGATATCCGATTTTTTGTTATATACTCGCTGCCATCTGTTATATAAAGATTATTGATGTCTCCTATGCAATTAATTTGTTTCACATTTCCATTAACTTGACGCTTGTGAATCGTAGCGGTATGACTCAAGGTCAAAGTACTTAATATAGTACTAAACTCACCCGGACGTTTGCTCGACACGTAGAGTGTGATGACACTGAATCCTTCCTCTGGGTCTTCTTGAGATGTTGGAAGTTTTTGCTTACTGCTTTTTGCGGTTTTGCGTGCTTTTTTGCGACTTACCTTACTTGCCCGATTTTCCTCAGTGGTGTGTATGTCAGTGTCATTTTCATTTGTTATCCGGATATTGTTTGTAAACAATTCCTGCAATTTGTGTGTGAATTCTGGTGGTTGTGGATCTGGATGTAATATTGGTTGTTCGAACTTGGATTGAAGCGCCTTTTGCAATAGTATTTGTTGTAAAAACATACTATTAATTTCAGGGGATTTGTCTATCACCTGTTGTGCCTGTGTAGAAACTATGGTATCGGTAACGATTTCAGTAGCTGTTATAGTTTGGGCGGATGTCTCGTAAACTGTTGTCAATATCCGTTTACCTTGAAATGTGACTGGTATAACTGTAGACAAGCCCTCATAAATAGTGGTGACGTACGTAGATTTATGTGTTCGATACTCTGTAACAGGCGTTAGTGGAACTTCTGCATTTATTGGTGTACTTCCTACACCTAACGCACCTAGCAACGGGTTAGCACCATGCAAAACAATGTTTCCGAATAGTAGTTGTGATAGAAGTATGTTTGCCAAAGGTGCATTTCCGGACACATGGGGCATAGATGTGGATACTAGATTTTCTACGGAATAAGCAGTCGATGGTATTACGTGGGAAAAGGATGTTTTTCGTCCTCGTATTGTTGTCGGTGTAAATATCACGGTTGTCGTAGGCGACTCGTGCAGTAAATAGTGTGTAATCTCCGTAGCACCACCAGAATTCACACTAGAATCCTCTCGTGTTAAAGCCAAAACAGTTTGCCCATTGCTACCCAAAAAACTAGTGTACTGATGAGATCCTAATAATTCCGTACTTATTTTTGCCGTTACAATACTTTTATATTCAGTAACTTTACCATCTATCACAGGTATAGTGATCTCTTGTGGTATAAAGTGTGTTACGGTAATAGATCCATCATATGGAAGGGCAGCCTGTTCAGCTTTGTACTCGTTTCTATTGCGACCACGTAAAATTGTACGCATACGACTTAAATTGTTACGCGATCTAGGAGGTACACGTGAAGGAGACTCCAGTGATAAGCTATTACTGTTATATGATTTTACGCGACGATTATTACTTAGAGGCGCTGACAAGCGCTGAGATGAAGCAGCATTTTGTGGGCGACGATAACTCTTAGTGTTATGATGAACAAAACTCTTTTGTGTTGCAGTGGAGTTTTTATTACGTAAAGTAAATTGTGCTCGTCTGTTTGTGGGCCGCGTCGGAGGTACAACGCGAAAATGGTTTGTTGTTAGATCTGTTGTAGTGGTAGCACCTGCTTGCGTGTGACGGTGGCCCGAATATCGGTCGGAAAAGCGACCGCTCGTACGTTGCCGTGACGTTGGCGTTGCTTTTGAAAGCATATCCTTTGCAAGATTTTCAGTACAGCTAACTTCTTTCTTGGCAGCTAAAGGTTTTGAATGGTGAACTCTATTACGAAGGTTACTTCGAGTTTGAAAAGACCTATCAGCTTCGCGGCGGTAGCGTAGCGGTATATTAAACTTTTTTGAGCTTTTGAGTGAGCTATAGATTAATTGATTGTCAGGCGAATTGGAGCGTCGACGTCGCTTAGTATTTTTAGCGTAATCTTTGTTGTGATAGCTGTACTCAGCTTCATATTCGGAATCATCTTCTTTGTCTAGCATACTTTCATCATACTGGTTTCCATTTTTTGATGTGTTTTCCTTAAGCTTTTGTTTTGGTTGCAGAATACGTGGTGGGAAAGGATTGCTTAGATGTCGCGTTCTAGTTAGCAAACTTCCACTTTGGGGTCTCACGAAATTTTTTGAAGCTGGCCTTTGTACTATTGTTGCGTAATGAGTTAATAGAGATTTAGAATTGAATGCCGTAAAGCTACCTGAATTAGGAATTGGGCTACGAAAATGTAATATGTGATTTTGACTTCTAAGCGAAATTGCATTTATATCTTTTTCGTTTTCGCCTTGTTGCACTTCGAAAGGTGGTTCCACTTCACCGCTTATAATTTGTTCTAAGCTTCCTATTCTCAGCGTTGTGGAGTTTTGTTGATTTAATGAGAATAAACTTGTACCTTTGAAGCGTGTACCTGTATTTCCAGTATGAATGTTCAGTAACCCAGAGCGAAAGCTGCTTGCAGATGACGGTCTAATTAAAACTCCAACACCATGTGAAGATTGGTGTGAGGGTCGTGTAGGAGGACTGATGCGACCAGCCCCTCCAATACTACTAAATAAAATGGACTGTAGATTTGACAAAACGGCATCCCCAACTGAGTGTGATGGTTTAATCAGGCGACGAAATGATCGCCGAGAGAGTGGAGTCACACCTTCTTCTTCCCTTGAAAGAGAGTTACTGGAAAGTCCTCCTTTTCGAGGAGAACTTAAATGTAAAACAGTTTTTAGCGACGGTGTTGCCGTTATGGTTGGTGTGAAATCATTTCTTGTTATGAATGATGGACTATCTAAAGCAATTGTTTTCCTTCTCGGATCAAAATGCGATCGATTACGTAAAGGAAATGGACGTATTACTGGTGAGAAAGGTGGTTCGACCGATTGAGTTGGGAAAGGGATTTTGTAATATTCGTCACCACTCCTGTCGTGTTTATCTTCAAAACTATCACATTTATTAGCAAAATTAATTGCACTATATTCGGTGAGACTGCTGTCCGTCATAGGATTTGCAGATTCACGTATTGTTATATTTGTCATATAATAATCCGATGCCACAGATTTGGTAGATGCTCCATCCAATATTGTAAAGGTATAGAGTTTTATTTGATTTGTTTCGAAAGCTAATGTTGATGTAGTTGCTGTTATTTGCGGGTAACTATTTTCAATGTATGTAGCAAGGACTTCAGGGTGATATGAAGTTTGAAACCCGCTCCCGATTAGGCGCTGTAAACCCATTTTAGAGAGGTGTGAACTTAAGCTATTATTCGGGCTCAAAATCTTACTATTAAAATTTTCAAAATTGGTTTCATTACAAATTACGGGTTCGCTGCCAATTGCCGATGTGAGTGTTGTCGTTATTATATTTGTCATAATTTCGTAATGGGAGTGTATTATTGTTTTGTCAAAATCATATGATGTCGTATAATAAGTGAATGTTGTGTAGAAAGTGATTAGCTCCAAACCATTTGTTGTGATTGGTATTATAGCATCCCCATAGAAGTCGATTACTGGCACGGAGAGCGAAGAAAATGTGGACATTTTTGTTATCTTATCTGATTCACTGGCTGTTATATTCGCATTGCCAATCGATTTTTTTACATGGTCATCACAGGCACTAGCCAAACAATCTATAGTTGAGAATGGTATACCTGTAGTTGAAATTGTTTCCTCTCTGCTAAGAGTGGCGACTTCGCCATTTTTTGATAGTTTCGTCCAATATGTAAATGTAGTAAAGAACGTTATCAGCAGTGGGGCTTCCTTCATACTTTTAATTTTATTTGCTTGCAGTGTTTCGGAGACAATATTCGTTATGGTCTCTAATCGACGAGCTATATTTGTCATATCTTTACTGTACATTGTTGTATAATATGTAAAGGTCGTAAAACTAGTATGTAAGAGTAGAGTCGATAAAGATTTTATTTCGTCCGTATTACTTTTAGAACTTATCTGGTCGATATGTAGTTTTAGATTGGTAATTGCTCTTTCAATATTCGGCGTTATGGCTTCTTTATTAGTGAACTTGGGATAACTGGTATCAAATACCGTTTTGGTGTAGGTTGCTGTCGTTGGGATGAACCATGGTAATCTCTTATTTTTTGTATTCGTGATGTTTAAGAAGCTCTTATCGGATTTATTTAGCATACCATTACTTAAGAGAGTTGGACTATCCTGCTTAAACTCATTATTTTTCTCAACTCTTCCTCTTATTCGAGGTGATATTTTTATATGAATTTTATTTGTCGGTTCATTATCGTTTATCACTACCCTGGGTGTTAAGACGACAGCATCGTAATTTGAATACACTTCTGTCCTAGACATAATTTTTATTACATCGTTTACAAATACTGTCGTATAATATGTATAGGTTGTAAGGTATGTCTGAATGCTTTTTCTATCATACAAAGAAATAATCACATTTGACTTCCCATCAATATTATTTTCAGTAGAAAGGGCATTGTTGTTTTCCCTAACGCGGAACATACCTCCCAGCCCTGTGGGTAATATGAACTTCTCTTTATTCTCGCTTTTTTTCTGAAAAACTTTTTCTTCTGTTATAATGTTTTTTAAATCTTTTTCTAAGTAAACATTTTCAAGAGTGGAGAGTTCAATTATTGTAGTTGGTAATGAAATACCTTCGCTATTAGAATATAAAGTAGATGTGATTATATTCGTAAAGAGTTCTGTGTGAGTTGCTATGCTGGTACGGTTCTCATCATTAAAAAATGTTGTTAAGTATGTGTACGTTGTAAATAACGTTTTATAAAGTAATTCAATATCTTCGTCTGAATCGCCCTCTGCAGAATATAGTACGCCATTAGATTGTGTATTGAAATCGATTACAGTGTTTTTGTCTTCACTCGAGAACTTTTTTAATACAATTAATTCATCATGGATGTCCGCAATATCTTTCTCTCTTATGAAAATATGTTCCATTTGTTTCTCTAAATTAGACGTTTGTAGCAAAGTTGTATTATTATAAGTTATTTCGCTTGCTGACGGAAGAGTTGATATTAAATTTGCATTTGAACAATAAAGGGTTGCAGCTTGTAAAACTTGGGAAAAATTCGATGATCTTAGGCAATATCGGAGTTTTTCATGTTCCGTAACGTTAGCAAGGTTTATTATTATTTCATCTAGTTCTATATGCGACCTGTTATTATGAATATTCATTTTAACAATTACATTTTTGTTCACAATAGGAACTAGTTTTAAATCATTGGAATGTAATATAACTGTCCCCGTCACCAAGTTAGGAAGAGGTCCATCTAAAAAAGATATTGTGTTTACTCTACTTAGTGTTTGCGCAATTGAACTGGGTTGAATTCTATTTTTATTAAATTCGCTGTTTACTTCAATGCTCTGCAAAGAATTCGCAATAATTATGTTTTTTTCAACTGATTTGGCAATGTAAGTTTCATGACTCGTTATTATACTATACATATTTAGATGTACAGGTACTTGTGATTTACATTTTGCCTCTGCGCGCGAAAAAGAATCGTATATTTCTGACACTTCCTGGTTAGAGGGGCGGGAAAATTTAAATTGTGAACGAACACAAATTTTATCGGTGATTGTTGAATTAGCAGTTCTAGTCGCTGTGATTTTGGTGTTCCTGGCATCGTTGATTAAGGCATCTTTATATCCATCTTTTATATCCACATTTCCACTTGGCTTTTTAAATACTGCAGAGATTAAAGCACCGGTTTCCGAGGAGGTCTCTGGAACAATAAGTTTAGCTATATCATGCATACCCATTGAAGGATGTGCATTTATTGAATAGCCTTCGACAATACAATCTAAGGTTGCTTTTTCGGGTACTAAGGTGGCATATGCAAAACTTAGTTCCTGAGTTGAGGTGCTCGGGTTAAAAATTATGACTCTTTCACCTACAATGGTGGTAAAATCTGCAAAACCATAATATGTTGTAGATGATGATTGGCCACTGAAAAATTTATGTACCGGAAGACCTTCCGTTTTTTTTCCGATGTTACTAACATTATATTCATCCATTAGAAGGTTATGGTAACGTCTGGGTGAGTACATTTCATTGCTGAAGTAATTTTTATATAAGGGAAAATAATTCCAATACATATCAGCTCTGGAGGGAGTTAACTGCACTTTCTTCATAGAAGTTTCTTTAAAGAAACTGCTTGGTGAAAAAATATTTCGCACTGTATATGTTGGTACGTTAGTTATTGATACAATTTTATTTACATCTAGCTGAGACGCCTTCTCCTTCAGAAAACCTGCCGAACTCATTGGTTGTAAAGATGCAAGTACCGTAATCCGATTCAAAGGGGCATTTCCATTTCCAAAATTTTGGAACGCCGTATCCATTTCTAAATTTTCCTTTTCTTTCTTGCCTAGAATTTCTTGTTTGTTTTTCATATCATTTAAACCAATAATTTCAGTAATTTTCCAGTCATCGCCGTTTAGAATATAATTCTGACTTTCAAATAGTGTTTTTGTTTCCGATTCAAAAATATCACCGACCCAGCTCGTGGCCACTAAGGGTAAAACAATAGACTGTTGTTTTAAGTTTTCATAGAGAATGCGGGAGCTCTTCTTTAAGTATTGAGCATACAATCGCCCCTTATCAATTGTTGTGTCCACTACTTGAGTGGAATATTTTGTTGTTACACCATTTTGTATAAATGTACTGGCTGTGGATGTTAATTGTCCAACTTCCGGCCGAAAATTTGTATACTGCCCTGAGCAATCACTACATTGTTGGCTCTCATTTTTACTTAACAAAACTGTAGATTGATATTTGAAAAATTGAAATATTGCAGTTAATATCAGCAAAAGATATACATATTTTTTTAAGTATTTGTTTATTAGGTAGCGATAGAAAATTATTATTTAAATATTAAAAAAAAAAAAAACAGAAATTTTATTAGATATATTAAAACACATTTTTTTACCATTCATAAAAATTTTTTGACAGTAATATTGAAATTGGATACAAATTTTGCAGCATCGTATTGTTGTGGTAGTTATTGAAGGAAAACCAAATGAAGTAGGTATACCAGGTTACAAGTCCATATCAGTGAGGAAAATAGATAAAGATTAATATGCAAAGATAATATAGGGTTAAAGCTTTTTTTTCTGTATCAATAGCAACCAAAAATACAAAAATAATTAGTTAAAGATTTAAATAAGCATAAACCTCCCGGGCTAAAATTGTAAATAAAAATCTATGTAGCGAATTTCAAATACTTTTTTTCATATGTGTCAAGCAGGGCAACCCAAAGTATGAAAACAAAATAATAAAGTAATGTATATTTGAACGATTTTCCGTCATCCCTTGTCAAATTTGGTTTCGAGATAAACCGGTTTCCAACGAAAATCGACACTGATGATGGCACAACGCCAAAACCTGTTTGTCTCGAAACCAAATTTGACAAGGGATGACGGAAATCATTCCAATATACATACATCATTTATCCACAATGTCAACAAAACAAAATAAGTCAATAATAAAGCACTTGGCGAGGCTCGAGCTTTTTTGTGTATTGTATTTGTGCTTCAAAATATTACTATTAGGGTGCATTGAAATACACAAAACAGGCAACTTAGTGTGCATTCACGAATGCCGGCTCAATTCAGGCACACTACAAACATCCAAACTATCGCATTTATGATATTACTTGCTTTTACACGCGGCCGCGTCCGCAAGGAGAAAATAAAATATATAGGCTACGTTAGCCTGTTTATCAAGTTATCTGTTTAAAAATTATTTTTGTCCAATATATTTTATTTTTGTAATATAGTAAAAAAAAGTACTAAATGAGCTGATAACCTGAAAGGAACACTTACGTGAATAGTAAAATACAGGTTTTTCCAATTAAAAAAATATATTTTGTTTTTAAGTTAAATTAATTGATGAATTACTATTCATAGAACAAAGAGTGAAACTACAATTAGCTTAAACCAAAGAGATTTTCTTAGATGAAAATAAAGTTGCTTTTTCGGGTATTTAGTTGGTTATAATATTACAAAAAGTGTAATTATGTTTATAACAGTTCGTTACAGAATTACGGTCCTGAGAAATGGTTTCGCTGCATCTGCCGGAAAAGAATCTTTTTAGGATGGTCATACTCTGTTCAGTGTGTCTCGTGTAAGGGATGGTTGCTTTGGACAGGTTGTTCTGGGCTTGATCCCAAAGCCCGACGTTCACGTAACTTTTATAAATATTTTGTGGCTCCTTGCTGTTCACGTCCAAGGGCGTCCCGTAGTCTACGCCTTAGCAACCCCCCCCCCCCCCCCCCCCCTACCTTCCAGCAGCTCCGTTGCTCAGCAAGCCACAACTAGAACCCGCTGCTGCTCGCGCCCCACGGCGCCAACAACTCAAACGGCTGCTACCACTCATCACTACTCTCTTCGTAGTAGAGTCGGTAGCAATGCTGAGCATCACCCCTGCCCCCGTCTTCTCCCCCCTCTTTTCCGGCAGCAATCGTGTAGGTCTGGGAAACAGACTCTTAGTCCCTACCTCCGTTTGCACCGTTTGCCATCACAGAATATATATGTTTGCGACATCCGCCCAATGCAGCTCCTGCCTGGGCGGTGCCACTTTCCTAGATGTTCTGGTCTCCGCGACGGCAACCCCTCGACGGGTTTCATTGCGCCATGCTGCCAGGTCACAAACCCCAATCTACCGGGTACCCCAATGCTTGCACAAGGACGCCCAGTCCCAGGGCCACAAGAGCACTTGCGTCCTGGCCTTCCTCAACACAGGCGTAGTCACCCGTCACTTACTCCCAGAGTGGCGACGTCTCCCCCTATGCGCTTCAGAATTCTGCAGTTAAACTGTAATGGACTAACTGGGAAGATCACGGAGATAGTCGATTTCATGAAGCGGTACAATATCCGCATTGCTGCGATTCAAGAGACTAAACTCACAGCAAGATCTGCACTGAAAATCTGTTCTGGGTATAATGTCCACAGAAAAGATCGCATGAGCGGAAATGGAGGCGGCTTCGCGTTTATCATACATCACTCTGTGCAATATCATACATTTGATCCCGACATCGACCGCAGGGACAATGTCTTAGAACGTCAAGGCCTATCTGTCCGGTCAGGCGATGCAAACCTAGAAATCATCAACATCTACATCCCTCCTGCCACCTGTTGCCCCAGTGGATACCGCCCTAATATTAGCTCCTTACTCACCGGCAACAATCGCATTATCTTGGGCGACTTCAATGCCCATCACGATCTATGGCATTTAAACTTGCGGGCGGACAGTAGGGGTGAGATTTTGGCGGATCAAATAGAAGAAACGACGTCCTGCACAATAAACGGAGACGCCCCCACACGTATGGTAGGAAGCTGTCACAGTTCGCCAAATGTCTCAATCGTGAGCGCAGAACTCGTAAACTGCGTTAACTGGCAGCCGATGGTAACATTGGCATCCGACCACCTGCCTATACTTGTTTCGTTCGAGCGTACCGCCGACTACATCGTCACAGAAAAGCGCACTTTCATAAACTTTAAAAAAGGAAAGTGGGACGAATACAAATCTTTAACAGACAACCTTTTTACTGCCCTCCCTATCCCGACTGATGCCCGCCAAGGGGAGCGTGCTTTTCGCAAGGTCTTTAAATCCTCCTCAGCACGTTTCATTCCCGCCGGAAGAATTCCCGAAATTCGGCCCACTTCCCGGCGGAGGCCGCAAATTTGGGGAGAGAACGTAACCTTATAAAACAGCTCGACACAGGCGACCCCCAAATAAGGGATATAAACCAGCGCATCAGAATGCTTGTGAATGAACACAAGCGGGCGAAATGGGAGGAGCACCTAAGAGGTTGTAACCTCTCTGCCGGTGTGGGTAAACTTTGGTCTACCGTAAAGTCCCTATCGTATCCGTCTAAGCACAATGACAAAGTTTCCATCGCCTTCGGCGATAAAGTGCTGTCGGATTCGAAAAATGCGCGAGCGCGTTCTGCCGTCAATATGTAATGCATTCTGCGGTCGACAAAGATAGATGGAGGGCCAACAGACACGCACATAAACATAAATTCAGCGCGTCACCAATTACCATAACCGCCAGAGAGGTTGAAGATGCCATCGGTAATGCTAAACCATCCAAAGCAGTGGGCCCAGACGGCATAACCATGCCGATGCTTAAAAGCCTAGGGAAAGAGGGTTTCAAATACTAAGCTTATGTCTTCAACCTGTCTCTTTCCACTTTTGCCATACCCGAAAAATGGAAAATGGCCAAGGTGGTACCGCTAGTAAAGCCTGGGAAACCAGCTAACATAGGAGAGTCGTACCGTCCGATATCTCTCCTATCGCCAGTAGCAAAGACGCTTGAAGCCATTTTGCTCCCCTACTTCCAAGCAAATTTGCAGCTAGCCTGTCATCAGCATGGCTTCAGAAAACTCCATAGCACCACCACCGCGCTAAATGCCATCAGCACACAGATAAATTGCGGTTTAAATCAAAACCCCCACCATAGAACAGTCCTCGTAGCGCTAGGCCTATCAAAAGCTTTTGATACGGTTAACCATGGCACGTTACTGCAAGACCTGGAAGGGTCTACCCTTCCCCCATGTCTTAAGAGGTGGACCGCAAATTATCTGGGTGGTCGGCAGGCATCGGTGCAATTAGAACCACAGGGTGGTGTCCTATCCCCACTTTTGTTTAATTTCTACATATCTAAGCTACCTTCACCACCAGAAGGAATCACTATCGTTTCCTACACCGATGACTGCACAATAATGGCCACAGAAGCAGGCCCAAAGATCGATGAGCTCTGCAACAGAATAAACGGCTACCTCCCTGACCTCTCCAGTTTTTTCGCCTCGCGAAACCTGGCATTATCACCGACTAAATCTTTCGCGACCTTATTTACAACATGGACATCCCAAATGTCGACCATTTTGAACATCCACGTCGATGGCACTACGCTACCGACTGTCCTACACCCCAAAATCTTGGGTGTGACGTTTGATCAGGATCTACATTTTGGTGAGCACGCAGCCACAATTGTTCCAAAAAATCCAGAGCCGTAATAAAATCTTCAAATCCCTTTCTGGCAGTACCTGAGGAAAAGATAAAGAAACGCTCATTACTACATACAAGGAAATTGGCCAGCCGTTTACGTGCTACGCGTCACCCATATGGTCGCCAAGCCTAAAAATTACCCACTGGAAGAAGCTACAGGCTTGCCAAAATACTGCTCTCAGGATCGCCACGGGCTGTCTTCTTATGTCCCCAGAACACCATCTACATAATGAGGCGAGAATACTCCCCATCAGGGAGATAAATGAGATGCTAACCAAACAGTTCCTGTTGAATACCCAGAAACCTGGGCATCCAAACAGACATCTGATTGATGAGCCAGCACCGCCTAGGGACTTAGGGAGTCATCTCCGTAAGCATTTTTAGGAAATACGGCACCTGAGAACCCAGCCGTATGAAGCAAAAAACACAAGCAGGTCCGTGGTGAACTCCACAAACAGGCGTCGGACCTTTATGCCGGGAATTGCCCGGTGAATCCAGTACTCAAAGAAAAGTACCGAAATCTTGTGGGAGAGAAACGCATACTCCCCAGGGAAACGTGTGTCACTCTTGCTCAACTTCGTTCTGGATACTGTAACAGGTAAAACTCTTACCTATCCAGAATCAACCCCGACATACAAAATGTATGCCCCGCTTGCAATGTGTCTCCACATGACACCAACCATCTCTTTAATTGTAATGTGGAACCAACGCCTATAACACCTCTTTCATTATGGTCCACCCCTGTTGAAACAGCAAGTTTCCTTGAATACCCGTTAGAGGATATTGATGACAATTTGTGTCGCAGCTGTTAGGTGGGGCGAAGCACTGCTACAACGACAACACCAACAACAAGTCAGGGCTTTTTTAAAGTTAAAAGAGATCTTATAGCCTTAAATAATATTACAGCATATATCAATAAATGATATTAACAATGAGAATAATTTAATTGTGAGAAAAAAAGGAAGTAAGATAATTATACAGGTCAATTCCAGCTAAACCCTTCAGGGGTATCCCGCTCATTCCCATATAAAAGGAATGGAGATGAGGAAAACTCCCCGGGAGAGATTATTTAGAATTGGGGTGATAGTGTAATTCTGAACTTATAATTAATTTAAATAGTTTTTCTTATGTCAGCTCTGATCAAAAACTCTGCAATTTTTTCGAGTTCTCCTTAGAGACTGATTTTAACAACTCTGACGGGTTTCCACTATTAAATAACGATTCCCTAGTTTCTTTGAAGTATTCGCAGTTGTATAGAAGATGTTTCGTTGTTAGAGGTGCTGTTGTACAGTATGGGCAGGGCATTGGCCTCACTCCGTTAAGTAGGTGAGAATGTGTGGCAGTTGTATGTCCTATGCGGAGGCGAACAAAGGCAGTCATGTCGCCTGTACGACAATTCGATGGGTAAACGGCCCTGGTGGCTGTGGGATTGAGTTTGGCGTATTGGTGTTGAAAAGAGCTCCAGTCAGTGATTCTTTGGGAATTGTGATACTTATTTATAAGGCTGAATATATCCTTGCTTATCATGTAATCAAAATCCAAGGGTGGTTATTTGTGGGCATCTATAGCTTTTTCATCAGCCAGTTAATTTCCCTTAATGCCTGCATGGCCCGGAACCCACATTGTTTTTAGTTGTGCGTCGTTGTCGGTAAGCAAATTGCGTTTATCAGATATTAGGGCAGATTTGTGAGTCGTGTTCATAACGCTCGATATTGTGGACATGCTGTCTGAGCAGATAATTGTTTTTTCTTTGGCTATGAGAGCTGATTTTAAAGCATTGTGGATGGCTGCCGCCTCAGCTGTAAAAACTGAGCAATAGGTGGGAAGTATTCCAGCCGAGATCGTGCTCCCGTCCGCGTGAGTAATGGCAAACGTAGTGGACTCGAAAGATATAGAGCCGTCGGTGTAAATGAATTTTCACTCTTTTCGGAAAGGGGCAGAGTACTCTATAAAGAGACGCTGGTATTCAGTGGAGCTTGTGCTCATTTTGGGAAATTTTTTTTAGCCATAACAAGAATGAAGAATGATTCAAATGCCAAGCGGTCGATTTGCTAACAGGTTGAATTTGTGGCAAGGTTGTTATTCCTAATCCTCTGGCGTACTCTATGCACCTAAATATAGCCGTTTTACGTTTCGGTGTCGTCTTAGCGGATGCCATTATGACTGTAGTTTGATGTAGAAGACTATTTTGGCATGAAAGTATCTTAGGTATCAGCCACATTGTGACGTATTTTACTGTTTCATTAGGGGGTGAAGATACTTGGCTTGGATATCATACGTGGTTCCAGGCTCTGGATCAGGGACTGGTATCATTCTTAGACCGGCCATAGTTACGAATAGTCACACGTGATTAGTTATCACGTCCTGCACGAGGTGCCCCTACTTCTACTGATAACGACGGATCTAGAGAGGATAACTCGATAAAACCCGCACCCCTGAGTCATTGTGCCGAGCTCAGGGGAGGCAGAACCCTGTTAAAGGGTCAAGATCGGTACACAACGGTGACGAACTGGATTGTTAGGGATTTTGATTTTGACTCTGTTTAGGACTTGATGACATTGGGCTGGTAGGTGCGGTATCCTGCCACCTTAGTTGGTCGGGGTTAAACCCTATCGAAACGGCTGGTAGGCTAATGCTGCACGTTCCCACGTCCCGTTAAAACCGTGGCGGGCCTCAAGGTACGTTCCGGCTCCATCGCCGTTAAGTTGGTGGTGTAGGTGCGGTTGAAGGTTTCCCCGCTTTGCGTCCGGTCTGGCTCTGAAAGCATTACCCATAAGGTAATGCGTCAAACCTCGCGTAGCCTCCCTGTGCAGCATAGATAACCACGGGACCGTTGAAGGGCGACTACGCAATCGGCTCCGGATAGCGACCTTGAGGGGGGACTTCTTAGAATGGACACGAACATAAACAAAAAGGAGGGTAGGAGTGACGCCGAAGGTCGTCATGGTGCGAGGGACGCGACCGGTGCGGAGAGCGCTCCGAAACAAGTCGCTGGCAGCCGGGAAAGCTCCCGGTGGATCTAAAGGTCTGATCAGACGGACCAGCGCAGGGGTTTGGTTTCAGGTACGGGTAGTTCGGGTAGTGCAGGGG